>NC_058407.1:175965460-176010975 GCF_002201575.2 Neomonachus schauinslandi | reverse complement strand
CTTCCTTACAATTTGGATGCCTTTCATTTCTGAGGCTAGGACTTCTGGTCCTATGTTGAAGAACAGTGGGGAGAGTGGACATCCTTGTCTTGCTCCGGACCTTAGAGGAAAAGCTCTCCGTTTTTCCCCATTGAGGATGATGTTAGCTGTGGTTTTTTCATGTATGGCCTTTATTATGTTGCGGTATGTTGCCTCTAACCCTACTTTGTTGAGGGTTTTAACCATGAGTGGATGCTGTAGTTTGTCAGATGCTTTTTATGCTTCTATTGAGAGGATCATATGGTTCTTGTTTTTTCACTTGTTGATGTGATGTATCATGTTGATTGATTTGCAAATATTGAACCACCCCTGCAGCCCAGGAGTAAATCCCACTTGACCATGGTCAATGAGGTTTTATGTTTTTGTTGCTTTTTGTTTGTGTTTGTTTTGTTTTGTTTTTTTAGAATAGGAGGATGGGGGGTGGTAACGGGAGGGGCAGAGGGAGAAGGAGAGAATCTTCAGCAGGCTCCATGTCTAGGGCAGAGGCCAATGCGGGGCTCAATCTCACGACCCTGAGATCATGACTTGAGTCAAAATCAGGAGTCGTCCCATCAACCTGCTGAGCCACTGAGGCACCCCCATGAGTGTTTTTAATATATTGTTGGATTCGGTTTGCTAGTATTTGTTGAAGATTTTTGCATCCAATTTCATCAGGCATACTGGCCTGTAGTTCTCTTTTTTCTTTTGTGGAGTCTTCCTCTGGTTTTGGGATCAGGGTAATGCTCGCCTCATGAAAGTTTTCCTTCCGTTTCTATTTTTGGAATAGTTTGAGAACTGAGTTTTGATTTTTGAAGATCAAACCTTTTTTTGTAGAAATTGACAGACATTCTGAAATCACCTGGAAACACAGAGGACCTAGGGCCGCCAGAACTTTGACAATGAAGAGCAAAGTTGAAAGGCTAACACTTCCTTTTTCAGAGTAACCCGCGGAGCGAGAGCACCGGACCCCAGTCCGTGTGGGGCGGGTGCACAGAAGGCAGAGTGGGAGGGAGGTCGAGCATCCAGAAGCAGATGCCCACGTCCGTGGACAGCTGGTCTTGGACAGGCTCCATGACAGTTCAGTGGGGAAAGGATGGTCTTTCGACACTGATCACTAAAAATAAATAAATAAATTTCGAAAACAATCCAGTTTCTTAGTGGGCAGAAAGGTTTTTTTAGGGCACCTCACCAACAGAGATACAAATGAGGACATCAGGGAGTGAGTTGAAGCCAGATAAGCACCACACAGCTTCTCAGTGGCTTTCACTGAGGATGGGCTACACAGGCATGGTTGAGGACATGGAGGAGCTGAACCCCTGCCCAGGTGGTGAAGACAGGAAACAGGGCAGCCACTTTGGAAAACCACTTGGCAGTTTCTTCAATCAAACGCTGCCTCCTGTAGAGCCTAGTGGACGCAGCCTCGGGCACTCATCCTCAGGAGTGGCCGCCACATCCACAAAGGCTTGTGTGCGGTGCTCGTCGCAGATTTTTTGGGAACAGCCCAGCCCGGGAAGCAGCCTGAGGTCCATCAGCAGGGGACAGACAGGCAGAGGGATGAAGGCGCACCTCCACGCGGATGGCCCTGGGATCACTGTGCGGGGAAGGGAGCCGGGCAGACTCGAGTGTGAACCTCTCGGTTCTGCCCAGAGACGGTCTGTCCGTAGTGAGGGGAAGCGGAGCGTGGTTGTCTGGGCGGGCAGGGAGTCCTGGGGGTGCTGCAGGGGCACGGGAAGCTTTGGGGTGATGGGTGCATCTGCATCCTGATTACAGTGTTGATTTGAGGTGTGTCCGTGTGTCAAAACTTATCAAATTAGGCATTTGGTGTATTTTATTGTGTGTCACTTACACACCAGTCTCTGACACAAATTTTAAGCTAAATGAGGACACTGTGGCTTCATTTCTGGCCTCAGAATGTCCCTTAAATGAGGGACATGTGATGAATCCGCTTCCCCAGGATTCGTGGAGGTTCTCTTTGTGAATTTCCGGCTTCTTCCCTCCAGAGACTCGCCCCGTGTTGGGCTGCCGGGAGCTCGTCTTCAGAAACCTCTCCAAGATCCTTCCCGCCGTCTGTCACGACATCACCGACTGGGTGCCGGGGACCAGGGTGAAGGCCGCGCAGCTGCTGGCAGTGTTGCTCTTGCATGCGGAGGACCACAGCACGCAGCACCTGGACACCATCCTCCGGGTGCTGCCCCGCGCCTGTGCTGACGACGACCCGGCCGTGGTCCGCAGCGTGAGTTGCCCCTTCCTGGTCACGTTGGTTGCGCTGTAGCTCACGGGTCGTAGAGTTCACTCGTGTCCGCGCGTGGGTCTGCGGGTTCGCGTAAGTGTGAGCAGCCGTGGAACTTCCACCACAGCTGAGGTAACGTTCACGTCGCCCTGAGAGCCCCTTGGGTCTTGGCGTCCTCTGCCCCCCCCGCAGCCCCTGCCCCCCAGATCTGTCTCCTGTACCCGCAGAGGGTGGCATGTAAAGGTCACTCTTCAGGGAATCGAGCCCCCCACTCCTCACACCTTCTCTCCGCTCGAGCAGGCGGGTTGGGGCAGGGCGCCAGTGCGCTTCTGACAGACTGTCCCTGTGAGCCTCCCTGGGGCAGGCGGGGCGCCTCCCTGGCTCTGACGGCACTCGCGTGCCCACGGGCTCTGCGGGGAGAGCCAGGCAGGGGCTCCCGGCCCCAGTGTGACAGCCGGTGTCTCCTTGCCGGTTCTCGCTGCCGCCCACCAACTGGCCAGCGTTAGTGCCACCGCCTGCGTGGACAGAAGCAGGTGAGCCTCAGCTAGGTTTGCTTCCCCTATCCTGTCTGCCCCAGGAGCTTGGCCACTGGACGCCTTTGCTGAGCAACGGGCCATGTGGACCTCACTTTGGATGCGCATGGGCATGCTCACACCTGCCCGGAGGATGCGTCGTGGGGCCCGTGACGGTGGCCTGGCACACTGGGGAACGTCCCCATGTTATGTTATTTGGGGACGTTGTATAACTGGAATCATGCAGTGAGTGCCCTTTAGAGATTGGCTAATGCCCGAGGCCCACTGTTCTGACTGCCGAGTGGTGCCCACGGCGTGGAGATGCCAGCGTGTGGCCGTTTGCTTATAACAAGCTTAGGTCACTGGCAGCAGATGAGGGGCGTGAGGCCCTGTTAGGACGTGGCCCTCCTGGGAACCAGCCCCCTGAGGAAGCTCTGAGGGCCGTGGGGATTTCCTGTTGTCCACACGCTGGGCAGACCTTCACTCAGGGCGGTGCGCTGGGCTGCGAGCGCGGCAGGCAGACGCAGGAGTGCCGAGGGCCGTGTGGTGGGCCCCCCAGGGCTGGGGCAACCCGTCAGCCTCCTGCCTTCTCTCGCAGTGCACCAGATCTGCAGAGCTGGTTGGGGTGTTCGTCAGCCCAGAAGTGTTTCTGAAGCTGATCTTGTCCACGCTGAAGAAGTCACCCTCCGCCTCCGGCCTCCTGGTCCTCGCTTCTGTCATCCGAGGCTGCCCTAGGGAGGCCCTCCAGCCGCACCTGAAGGTCATCACCGCAGAGCTGGCCCGGCCCCACATCTGTCAAGGGTCTGAAAACGTAAGCTGTGGGAAGGGAGGAAGGCGGAGCACATGATGAGGTTAACCCTTCGTGCAGGGGAGGTGGGCGGCACCCCCTGCCCCCGGCTTTCTACACATACCTGTTGACCAGTATTGGTAGATCCCCACCATCGGAGATTTCCACCCAAAGGTACTGTCATTGACACCGTCTTGTCTGGAGACCTGCGTGCCTCCTGCTCTGTCCAGTTGGTGGGCATTCACGTTGAAACTAAACACATGGAAAGGGCAGGTCCTGCCTCACGCTGGCCGCCCACCACATGCCCAGCGGCCACCGTGCGGGACAGTATGGGATAGAGCAGGTTCATGCCGGGGACGGGCTGTGGGGCCACAGCGCTGGGGCTCACATGGTCAGCACCCTTCCTGCCCCCACCGTCGGTCCTCAGCTCGTCACCACCACAAGCTGGTTCTTTGCTCGTGTCCCTCGGCATTGTCATAACGTGCTCAGAACAAGCAAGCTGAGCTTGCTGAGCTCGGCTGGGAAGTGGGTATGGGAATCCACACGTGGCTACTAGGTATTCGCTTTATTCTACATCGAAACAGTCTGGGTAGCCAGGCTTCGTCATTTGGAATAATTTATAATTGTTTGCTATTGAGAAAAAAAATAAGGACTTTGATTTTGTTTGGCTGTGACAGGCTTAAACCCTGTAACCTTAGCACTGGGTGTGGCCCTCCCGCTCCTCTGTAGGGAACGGGGTTCTGCGCCAGCTCCTTGTCTGTCCCCCGTGGTGCAGGCTCAAGGCCCTGCAGCCGCTGCTGGGCCATGACTGACCCGGGGCTGGGGGACCAGCTACATCTTCGGGCACGGCCAGGTGAAGGACTCATCTGGTCCTTCTCTGGCTTCAGGTGGCAAGGTGGTCCCGTTACGGTTGCAAACCCACCGTCAAGGCCGCTCAGAGCACGGCGGGTGGGAAGGGGGGCTGAGGTATGAGAGAGGGAGTGTCGATGAACCGTTCTGCCTGCTCTTGGTGCTTTTAACAGATTTCGCCTTTTCCCAAACCTGTTTTTAACGTCATCATCAAACCCATGTGAATTCTGCATTTTTACTCAGGGTGGCCTGGAAATGATTCTGATCCCTCTACATAGATTTGTGAGCCAGAAGCTTTCTTTTTCCTAAAAGGCTAAATTTGAAATTTTGCAAACATGCTTAAATACAGATCTTACAAGTTTTATAGGCAAGAAAATATAATTTTCATGTCTTAGCATATTTATAGAAAAATTTAATCTCTTAATCCACAAAGTTCAGATTACGCCTTTGGCTCCTCATCTTCCAGTTTTTTTGAGGAGGAATTTCTATAATGATTTGTTTTGTTTTGTTTTATTTTGTTTTTTTTAAGTAGGCTCCGCGCCTAGCGCAGAGCCCACGCAGGGCTTGATCTCATGACCCTGAGGTCATGACCTGAGTGAGCTGAGATCAAGGGTTGGTCACTCAACTGACTGAGCCCCTGTAGTGATGTTTTAAACAGAGCGTGATCACACCTAGTGTCTCCCCCGATGTGTTCCAGGCTCGGGCTGAGGAACCAGCCGCAGTGAAAACCCAAGATGCGCATTCTGCCCCTTTCCTCACAAACTCAGACGTTTAGCAAAGGGGACGAACACTCAGGTTTAGGCACAGGCACCAGACGCAGCCCTGTTCTCCCCGGGGCAGGAGAGTCTGGTGCAGCCGGGGTGACGGGAAGCAGCGCGAGCTTTCTGCAGTCCTTCCCCAGGAGCTGGGAGGACGGGCTGCGGACGTCTTTCAAGAACACACTGAGGCGTAGAAACTCCCCGTCAGCCAGACAGAGGAGCCCCGAGGGCACTGCCGGGCGCTCCGCGCGGGGCCTCCTGTGCTGCAGGGAGGGGTCGAGGCAGGTGCCTCCCCAGGTGTGTCTGGCCAGTGCTGCACCTGGGACTGAGCTGAGGGAATCGGATCCTTTCCTTTGAAATGTCTGTTTTGTGACAGGTAACTGAGCTGAGGAAATAGTTTGATACCGTACGAATAGCTCATTTATTCCTGCTGAACGAGCAGAAACCAGGAGTGCAGGGGCACGGTCGCCGTAGAAACGTCAGCCTCTAGCACTTTCTCCCGTAAACTTTGACAACCTCAGGTGACACTGAGTTTCAGGAGCAGAAACCAAGACATCACTTTGGAACCTGTCGCCTCCCCCCGCCTCTTTGTCCCTCTGGGGTGCAGGTGAAGGGAACATTCTCTGCTTAAGTGGGAAGAACTCCATGAACGCTGAGGCCCGGTTTCGCAGAGACGGTGCCGCACTCCCCGCCTGAGGCTCCTCACTGGCTGCGGGTCCGGCGCTCCCCACGACTGCCAGCCCAGACAGCCGGCCCACGCTAATGGTGGCTCACGTCTCGGGAGCCGAATCCCTTCCTAACTGGAAGTGATCCCTCCATAAGCGTTTAGTATAGACCGTTCTAGAGATGAGCTGAAATCACGTCCTCAGAAACTGGGTGGCTGCCCGTCCGGGTCTAAAAGAAATCGGGCCGTGGGACACGTGAGAATGTGAATTAAACCCTGGCCTGGCTTCCCCGGGAGAGCTGGATGCCATCGCTCGAGGCCGCCTCCCAGCCTGCGTGTGAGCGGTCGGGCGTGTGTGGGCCGCACTCCTCTGTGATCCAGCGTGAATTTGTTTGAAGTCCCGCGATTCATGTCACTTGTGCGTGAGCCACGGAAGTCCAGAACCGCCTGTGCACGGGCCCCTTGTCAGTGAGACTGCGTGCGTGTACGACTTCAGTGTCAGCCCACTGCTGCGTGACCGCCACCCAGCCATTCTGTCCTTTGTGACACCTGTGTGAGGCTCACTTGTGGAGGGACATATCTGAGGAGTGAACATGGACCTGGGCAGTAAGGAGTCCTGCCCCACGGTCGATGAGGCTGAAGTCCAGGAGGTGAGCGGCTCGCTGGATGGACCCGGCCGAGGTGCCCCCTGTTGTCGCCGTCCATCAGCAAGCATGTCCTGAACCACAGAACTGTATTTATTTACTTTTTAAACTTACTATTACAGAAAAACTCAGAAACACACAGCAGTAGAGAGAATAGCAGATGAAGCCCCACATGCCCCCACCCGGCCTCAGTGGCCATGGGCTCTGGGGCTCCTGTTCTGTCCACTTCCTCCACCTTTTCTGTTACCTTGGGGGTGGGCTGGGAGGGCTGAGTGTTTGCAGGTGACTCCAACATGCCCTGTCATTTCCCTTGTGAATTTTACGGGATGTGTGGCTAATGCGTAAGAACTCCTTTAAATGTAACCGAGAGGCTGCTAAGCATTTCTTTCTCGGGCCGTGTTCAGTTTCCCCTGGAAAAGAACACCATGAAAGTTTTCCCTGAGAGAAGGTGCTCCTGTGGTCCGTGTGTTTCAATCTGTGGCCCTAGTGTGCTGTGTCCCGTCGGTGTGGGCCCTGGGGCAGGAAGAGGGAGCTGGGAACTGGGGTGCGGCACAGGGGGGCCCTGGGGCAGGGGGGCAGGAAGGGGCCCTGGGGGGGGAAGGGGGTGTTGGCAGGGGGCATGTGGGTGGGGGCAGAGCTGGCTCACGGAGCTCCCTGCTCTCTTCACAGCGCCTTTACGGGGAGCACCTACTGCTCTGCGTGCGGACGTTGGTTTCTGTGTGCCGGGAAGACTGCAGAGGGTGCAGCTTACAGCTCATGGAGGTGCTGGTGACCGTCATGGCCCTCTCAGGTGCCACGGGCCTCAGCGACAAGGTGAGGCTGTGGGGAACCCCCCGCTTTGCTGTGTGGGTGATGGAGCTCATGCTCAGGAAGGTGCTCATCTCTGAGCAGATGGAACCACAGTCTAGAAATCCTCCTGCTCTGGAGTCCAAAGCCACGGGCTCACCTGACTCAGCTGACTAGCAAGGCGGAGGAGTGTGTGGGACATCTGGGATGAGTTGCTCATGAGGTGGCCGTAGGCGTGCCCAGGATTCTGGAAAAGCCCCAGCTGCCTGTTTATCGTTGTGTCGCAGAGGTCACGACAGCTGCCAACAGGCGGACAGGACAGAGCCCGTACTCACCTCCGGCCTGTGGTTAAACACATATGTGACTGACAGCCCAGAGGGAAGATAACGTTGTGATTTCCTCTCTAATCACAGGCCAACTTTGCAGAATTACTTGTGTTTTTTCCCCTCTTGGTCTGAGCTTTAAAAACTGATGTCCAGGTTCCCTCGGGCTCTGGGACCATCGGGAGGCCGGTGTCTTGCCACCTCTCCAGGAGAGTGTGGTTTTCCCTCTGGCTCTCTCTCACCAGCCGCGGGCTGATCTGGGGGCTGACCCGCACGCTGGAGAGGCGCCCGGGCGCATCACGGGACCCCGTAACCAGGAGGCCCTCTGCCCTCCCTCTCCTTTCTTGGGCCTCCAAACTTTGCTTTCTCTCTCTAAAAACAACCTTTCCATCGCTTCTCGGCCTTTTGGCTAAGATCAAGTGTAGTATCTGTTCTTACCAGTTTAATATCTGATATGTTCTTTATCCGAGAATAATATATATTGAATGGATTCTTGGAGCAGGGAGATGGAATAGGAGCTTGCTCCTTCCACTCCACGCATCAACCTGGTATTGCAGTACTTCCAGGAACAGTACACCCCCACCTAATTTAAAAAAAAAAACAAAACTTTCCGAAGGGCACATATCTTAGCAGGCAACTTGTCAGTACAGAGCCACAGACAGAGCTGCGCACCTGGGACCTGAGCGAAGGAAACCTGCCAGCCGTCAGGTTGCAGGCTGGGAGGTGGCTGCCGGCCTGTGTCCTGTCCCCTTGCCCTCTGTTCCCCCAGAGGGCAGTTGTCTCCACCGGAAGGCCCGGTCGCAGGGTGATCTCGGGCCAGCATTGTGCGTGTCTGCTCAGTCCAGTGCCCTGCTTCCACCTGGTGCCCAGCTCTCCTGCCGCAGAAGGGAATGCGGACCCCAGAAGAGGGTGGTCTCCCGGGAAGCCTCCTGTCCCCAGGCGCCCCTGGCATTGTGCAGAATGGAGGCACGGTGGCTGAATCTCTCGTAAACGCACGTCTGTGTGTTTTGTTATTTGTCGTCCAGATGGCATTGATGCAGCGTGCACAGTGGGCGCCTGCCGTCCTCACCGCAGTAGGCCCTCCAGGGGCTGCTCATGTCATGCTTCCTCACCGGTGGAGTGTTCGCGGTTGGCCTGAGCCGCTCTCACTCTCTGATGATGAGGATGGGTCTCCACTGGGGCTTTTGAGCCTTAAGAGCGGGGTTTCCCAGCCTGTGGCTCACACTTGCAGGTTCAGGAGACCATGGACGCACTGGCCGCGGTGCAGGATGTGGACGGCAGCCAGGATCTCTACCGAGAGCACGTGGGCCCCCTCATGGAGTGGGTGGCAGCTTCGCACCACGACTGGACCATCCACTCCGTGGAGCTCCTGCAGTTCAATGTCGTGGTCACCCACGCAGGTGAGTTCCCGCCACACCCAGACTGGTTCAGGCCACGCCAGGAGGCTCCCAGCTGAACCAGGAGACCACAAGCCAGCTGAACCGAGGGTGACTCAGTCTCTCCCGCCCACGGGAACCAGCATTTTGAGACCGAAACCTTAATTTTAAAAACGCCAAGAACGTTATTTTTGAAGACTGTATGTAACGGGGCTCTTCAAAGTCTGCCAGGCATATGGTTTTGATGTTAAGCCTCGAAGGTGTGATTTCTCAAGGCCTCCTCCTGTGTAGCCGTGTTCTTGAGGTACGCCTCAGCGTTGTTGAACTTAGCGCAGCAAACGGGGATTCTGTGTGGGCCTCCAGGCCTGTCCCTGCCAGGCCGCGGGGACGATGGAAGAACATTTCCTTGGGCAAAGCTCATGCTCACACTCATGCCTGCTCCCTGCCTTGTAGAAATTCCTCTCTCGGACCAGTCGTGGAGAAGGTTTCACTGGACATACTTCATTTTAAAAGATGATTCTTGAAAAAAAACAACAAAACTTACTCTCAGACCCTGATCGGCAGCTTCCCTCCCCAATTTAGAAAGCAGCCAGAGGCTGCAAACCCACGTGCCGTTGGGGCTGATCAGGAAAAGCTGGGCCATCGGCCACAGCAGGGGAAGCAGATGGCCGGGGGGTGGGGGGGGCGGGCGGCCACTCTGCACTTTACCTTCAATGAACCAAGTGTTTTCTCAGAGTGTAAATATAGTGTATTTGCTCCCTTTGTTTGAAAGCATCCTGTGTGTTCTGGAGGGGTTCATTTCCAGGTGCCCCGCGACCCTGGAGGTGCGGGCATGCCCGCACACGCAGGTCGTGGGTGTTGCTCTTCAGCTCTCCAGGTCGATGCAGTCCTTGAGGACTTTCTGCAGGAGCTCAGATTTACCCATCTTTTTATACCGTTAGTGTGGACAAACGCCCTGCAGTTTGGATGGGGTTTTTTTCGCCTTATTTTTGCAGAGAGCGTTTAAAAGACTTGACCTGCTAAAAATGACGCGTTTTTGGTGCCCAGCTGGTAAAGAGGAGACCGTGCGTGAGCTAGAAGTGTGTTTACAGGAGGGGCAGGAAGACTTTCACGGAAACCCCTCTGTCCTTTTGCTGGTGCATTTTCTCTGTGTTTTGTGAAAAAGCAGGAGATTGGTAACTACTCCTGAATGACGCCACCCTCCTCCTCCAGTGAGAATCATACGGACCTTGGCCTTCTGTGTGATATTGAAGGAAAATACACCACAGGGACTGTGAGCACTTGGCGCTCGCCTGTGCTGGAGGTGTCCTGTGCCTAGGCCACAACGTCCTGCCTGGTTTTGTTTCTCTTTCTTCCCCGAAACCCACACCTGGCCTCAGGTTAACGAAAGGCCTTGCTTTTCCATCTTTTTTTTTTTTTTTTAAGATTTTTTTATTTGACCCAGAGAGAGAGCACGAGCACAAGCAGGGGGAGAGGCAGAGGGAGAGGGAAAAGCAGACTCCTCGCTGAGCCGGGAGCCCACTTCGGGACTCGGTCCCAGGACCCTGGGATCATGACCTGACCTGGAGGCAGACGCTTCACTGACTGAGCCACCCAGGTGCCCCTTGCTTTTCCATCTTGCAGCTTTGACGCCAGGTTTGAGTTGGAGCATCTGAGAAGACTCTAGTTGCTTTGCTTGTTCTCAGGCTCGTGGCAGAATGAGCAGGGTGGCCTGGAGTGGCCCTGTTGGTTGTGGAATGCCGGGGGGGCCTGCCTGGGGGCGGCGCTCCATGACCCGTGTCCATGCGATCAGAGTGCGTGTCTACACCCCGGGGACTGTTTATTCCAATCACGACTCTGTGATTCCAGATACTGAGGGTCATTCCGCATGTCTGCGGCCCCCGCTAGCTTGGGGAGACCTGCACCAGTGCCCACCCAGCAGCAAGCTTGAGAAGAGCAATGGTTGCCAAGTGTAGGGGCAAATATTAAACACCTTACGTGTTCTGAATAATTTATTTGGGTTGATGTTTAAAATATTGCTTGACTTGAATTTTTTTTTAAGAATCTGGAAAAAATATAAGGAAATAGGAAGTTTCCATATGGAATGAGTAGCATGATTTTGGGAGTTAAATGTTTTCTTTTACAATGACATCCACAATCCAAAAGGAGGGGAAGGTGGTGGGACAGGCCATGGCCCCGCCTCTGCTGACGGCCCCTCCGCTGAGCCCGCGTGCTGTGGTGGGGCCCGCTGACTGTGAGCAGGAACCGTGGGTACCGCGTGTGTGTTTTCCAGGCCCGGCGCTGGGAGAAGTGCTGCCCCACCTCGTGCCCATCCTCAGGAGCTGCCTCCAGCCGGCCAGAGACCCACAGATGCGCCTAAGGCTCTTCTCCTCCCTGTCGCGGGTGCTGCTGAGCGCAAAGCAGACCGTCGACTCCCAGGGGTAGGTCTGCCCGGCCTCCGGCCTCTGCGGGGTGCTCTCAGGCCGGAGCTGGGTCACCCCTGGGCTCTGGCGCCGGCCACCCTCCCTGGGTAGACAGACGGCTCTGGCAATGAGCGCCCACCTGGACAGACACGAAGTCAAAGTCATTTTCATGTGGCCATTAAAATTCCATCAAATGAAGAGGTTTTAGGGAACGTTAACTATTAATGGTTTATACATTAGGTGTTCTCAGTTTTAAAAGCCTTTCAAACCTAACAAAGAATGGATTGACTCACCATTGGTGGATAAAGCGTTAGAAGAACTTTCTGTCCATGCAAATACGTGAAGGGCCTCCAACATGACGGCTCTGCAGTGAGGGAGAAGAGACAGGGATGCTGGCGGGAGGGAAGGGGGCGACCTGAATCCGCAGCCGGGCCGAGGCCTGTCCAGAGCAGAGCTGGGTGCCAGGGGAGGGCAGGGTGGGGAGGCGTGTGGGTCCCTGTCCCCTCAGAAGGAGCATGTGTGTCAGGAGCGGCGTCCTGCCGTGTCACTAGCGTGCTGGGACGCATGCTGTGAGCCCTGCCAGCCCATCGAATTGCAGGGAATTCCGTGTCCTGCTCGTCGGCACGAACTCCGAGCCTGCAGGGGCCATAAAAACAAAGTGCCGCCCTGGGCAGAGCTCCGCGTGGATGAGCCACAAGGGTGTGAGGGCACGGGTCGGCTGGCGCCCCGGAGCCTGTGCTCCCCTGTGTCCTCGCGAGGGGCCTGAGCAACCCCCAGGCAGGGGGAGGCCTGGGGGTTCCTCGCTGACCCTCTACTACCAGAGCGTGTCCACCGGCCGCCTGCAGGTCCCGCTCAGAGGCGGCAGAGGGCAGGTGCTGAGAGGGCGGCCCTGGGCCCTCGATCTCACGAATATCTGACAGTGACGAGACGGGGCTTCTCAGTGTGAGGAGGTGCTGTTTTGGGGGCCCCCTCCATGGATGGGGCTGCTCTTCCCACAGCGCCCCCAAGCATGGGCCCTGGGCGCCATCCCCAGGCACATGGCCTCTGCTCTCCAGGGCGTCTGTGGACATGCGACAGGCCTTGTTGGCCACCACCTCAGCCCCGTCTGCTCCTCGAGGTTGACTGAGGACTGGGGAAGGGGTGGTAGGAGGTCTGTCTGCAGAGCTGCCCACGAAGGTGGCCGGGGCTGAGGAGTACGCACCCGTGGTCTCCTTGGGCGGTGTCCTCATTCCAGCAGGGGCCCACCTGCAAACCCTTGTGCAACTTCCCATGCACAGGAGGCACCGTTCCAAAAAGTCAGGTGCTGGGTCTTCCTCCGCGATGTGTCGCTGCTTCCAGCGCGGGTTCTGACCGACCCGGGCCGCACATGGGGCCTGCCTGGTGCCCCACGGCCGAGTGGCAGTCGGGCCAGCGCTCAGCGCTCAGCACTCCACTTTTCCAGCCACTTGACTTAGATGCCTCGGAGGTCGGCACTGGGGGTTAGGTCTTTCTAAAGAGACCTCTTGTGAATCACTTTGCAAGAAACAGCAGCTCTTTGCATAAAAGTTAAAGCTCATGGAAAACCTAATCCGTGTGCGTGTGGGTGTGCGTGTGGGTGTGTGCGCGCACGTGTGTGTAAATGGTTCAGGCCACAGTCCCTCACTCACCTGCGTCGCTGGTTCTGGGATGCCCCCTGCTGGAAGCCAGCAGGAGGAGCCTCCCGTAGAAGGGAGGGTCAGCGGGGGACGAGGCCCGGGACAGACCAGAGGGACGGCTGCAGGACGCAGGGAACAGCCAGGGTACTGCGCAGCTCGGGCCTCGCCCTGGAGGCTTTACCTTTACCTTTTCAGTATCTAAGACCAGCTGGTATTTGGGATGGGAGCCATCTTTGAAATATGCTTTGGAATAATGTTCAGAAATAAGTTGATGGATTCTTTGTTGATCAAAATGTGTTTTGATGTAATGGTGGAGGCGCAGTGGGATTTGTGAGGACGCTCCAGTGTTCCTCTGTGCAGCTTTTAATGGGGTGCTCAGCGTGCGGCCCCATGCCGGCCAGGCCGACTGGGACGTGGGAGTTTACCATTGAGACGACGCGCCCTGACTGCTGGCTTTCAAGCCCCGGGTGCAGACCTGCGGTGCCTTCCCCATGGGTGGAGGGGCGTGTGCCCACGGGGGACGGTTGGGGGCAGTGTGTGTAGGATGGACACAAATGCAAGTGACTTTGCTGGCCTGGTCACCTCACACCTCTGCTTTCAGAGGCAGGAGGAGGGACAGGCGAAGCCCCTGCAGCAGAGGGATGGGGGCACCCTGGAGGCTCAGAACCTGCACTGGGCCCAGCAGAGGCCAGGAGGAGCCCTAGAAGGCTGTCCGCTCCCCCGCAGGGCTCTCCCTGCCCCGCAGGGCGCCTGCGCCAGGGAAGCCGAGGCCCGCTGGTTCTGGCTCGCTCCTCTTCACCTGTGCTCTGTGTTTCCGCCCCAGGCAGTTTCACCACTATCTCAACACTGTGGCGAGAGACATCTTGGTCCCCAACCTGCAGTGGCACGCGGGGAAGACCGCTGCAGCCATCCGCACGGCAGCTGTGTCCTGCCTCTGGGCGCTCCTCAGCAGCGACGTCCTGTCGGAGAAGCAGGTGGGGCTCCCAGGGGCACCTGCCGCAGGAGGGGTGCACATGCACGCAGCTGCCAGACCCCGCGTTCCGCAGCCCATGGAGGGGCGGGAGCCTGGGGGCTGCGGGCCGGTGTGTCCCACAGGCAGCAGCTTGTGTTCAATCATCGGGGGCTTTCCTGGGCTTACATGCTGAGTGTTGCTTTTGCAGAGCACAGAGTGTAACCACAGGACCCTCCCTGAGTTGGGCAGATCTTGGGGTTTCTGTGCTGCTGTCAGGGAAGCGGGACAGCAGTTTGAAGGCCTTGCAGTCACTGTGCTCAGCCCCACGTCTGCACACCCTGGCCAGGGGCTTGCCTGGCTCCACTTCCTGCTACGCTGAACCGCCCCGATCCGAGTTACAGCGTCCCCCAAATCTCGTTGGACACAGTAGACACCGTGCTAGTAAGCAGCAGACTGTGTAGGATCTGTGTTTCTCTAAGACTGTGTGAACAATGGAGTTATCAACTCACCAAGTTAAGCAAAATTGTTCAAGTAATCTAGATTTTAAAATCAAGGTTCAGGTTTTCTTATGTAAAAATTTCAGGATGGTATTCCAGACTCCTTTCTGTTTGTATGAGAGCCGGGCTCCTTCTGTGACGGGCAGGGTGCACACAGCGCATCCCTAGCAGTGTCCTCACCAGGCCCGGGCCCGTCACCAATCCCTCATGTCCTCTTGTTGCAGATCCGGGAAGTGCAGGAGACGCTGATGCCGGACATTCTAACCACCCTGGAGGAAGACTCTCAGATGACTCGATTAATTTCGTGCCAAATCATTAGCAGATTTCTGAAAACCTCCAGTGGTGTGGCTGATCCAGATAAGTTCATCAAGATTTACCCTGGTAGGACGTTTTTCTTTGTTTCTTTTATAGGGAAACTAGAAATTGCTCCTTTGACTCCTGGTCAGGTTGGTGCTGAGTCCCAGCGTGGCCGTGACGGATGAACCGTCTGTGGGTAGATAGCATAGCACAGGAAACGGGGCGGCCTGGGCCCGGGAATTGGGGGTGCAGCCCCGCCGCATGGCAGGGGTCCTGTGGTGCGAGGGCGGGCACCCAGCCGTGCCCGAAATCCCGCGTCTCCGCCCTTCTGGAGCCCAAGCACCAGGCGAGTGTCAGATGTCAGATGCAGGAGCAGAGTAGCAGATGCAGAGAGTCCCTAAAACACCAGGAAAACCCAGCAGGAAGAGGGATGTCAGGTACCCCCATCGCCAGAGGGGAGATATGAATTCTAGAACCCACCTCCAAGTTCAAACAGAAATGCAAACAGGAACCAAGATGCGACCAAGAAAGAGCCCAGGAGACCTTCTCGAATGCCGCGCAGAGACTCCAGGGAGGGGCCCTGTGGAGACGCAGGAGTGGGGTTGGCGCTGGCTGGGGCTGCAGTGTCTGGACACACCCGTGGCTCTCGATTCCTACGCCCGACCACGGCCACGCAGCTGAGCCTCGGCACCTGTCCCTTCCCCGGGCCGCAGCAGGTAGTGATTCTAAAAGGCGGTCATAAGAATTCCTGAAAATGAGATTCAAAGCGGGCCCACTGGGTGCACGAGACCAAACATGGGAGAGGGCGGACTCTGTGAGAGGAAGATGCGCATCTGCGGGGAGAGGCTTGGGCTGTGCACACAGAGCTCCGGAACGAGGGACTGACGGACGGCCAACATCAGAAGAGGTGGTGGCCCAGAATGTTCCGGAATTGCAGACCATGCATCCTGATGAAACCCGAAGTCAAAGCCCCCTTTCCCACGCATTCTTACAAGTTAGGTTTTGCTTTCGTGTTTATTTCTGTCGCGACAACTGATGACCTCTGCACTCCTGTCTGTGAGCAAATCCAACCAGCGTTTGGTTTGTGGACTGCCTGGACTTGCTGGGATTTTGCTCACTTTTTAAAACAAAAGCCAGTGGAAAGGTGACTCATTTGGGGCATTTGGGGCTAAGTCCAGAAGGATTTCCTCGGGGGCTCCGTTATTTTGCGGCACCCAGCTCGTGCTCTCGGAAGCGGTGTGTTTGCAGAAGTATGGCCATGTGGCCGAGGAGGGCAGATGTGCCCCAAGACCTGCCACGACTTGGATGCACGCGCCCAGCACAGGCCCCACGTGAGCCACCTGTCTTCCCGAGCCAGCTGTTGCCCTTGATGGCTGACCCCCGACGATCCCAGAAGTGAACTTCCAGGCCGTCTCTTCTACTTAAAACAAGAGGGTTAGGAGTCAGCATCACAGGAAAACGCACCACCCCAACGCTGGCCTGTGCCGGCAGGAGTGAGGACAAGGGAGGGACCCCTCCAGAGACGCAGTGATGGTGTGCTCGCTGGCCGTCCCAGGACTGCGTGAGGTGGTGCTGGCCACGCCCCCTCGGTCTCTACAAGGTTTGCTTCCATGAGGCCCAGAACCCTTAGGAAAGAGCACCTCCCGCGAGTTAATGCCCATCGGGAAGCCAAGGGCCACGTGCTGAGAGCAGAACAGCGCAAGTCCGAGGCTCTGTGTGCCTGCGTCCAGGGGACAGGCCTCCCACCAGGTGGGGCCGCTGCCCTGCTCCCCACCGATGTCCACCTCCTGCCGCGCTCACTGAGTCTCCAGAGACACCCAGCCACAGGGCCAGAGGTTTCTTGTAGTTTGGGTGAGAAAAACGCACGTTTGATAAAAACCTCACCCGTTAACAGTGAGAGTTTCTACCCACAGGAGAGATGATTACTGTTTTCAGCAGCCAGGTGGTCCGGCCCCAGAGCTCAGCAGAAACAAAACTGATGCAGGTGCTGGCTGTCACCTCGCCAGGCCCTGAACTCTGTCCCTAGAGCCCGCAGTGTCGGGGGGAGGGCCATCTGCACGTCAAGGGGCCGGGGCAGCCAGGTGTCCGTGATGCCCGTGGTGACAGACTCTGAGCATCTCGGAGCTACAGAGGGCCCGGGGCTGCCTCGCAGGTGAGGAGACAGGTACAGAGCAGCTTGGGCCTGCCTACGCGCACGGCAGGCGCAGGGCCAGGCACTCTGCTGCCCACCCTGGCCAGTGTCCACCCTCTGGCCAGTGCAGTCAAGGGGTCCCAGGACCCCGGGAGCTGCCCCCAGCCCCTTGCATGGGAGCACTAGTCTCCCCACAGGATGTGGGTTTCCCGGGGCCCAAGGGTGAGTATCCACTGCTGTGGGGTCAGGTCCCTGCTCCGGTCTCTGTCTCACTGTCCTGTCCGGCCCTGTCTCCAGAGCTCCTGAAGCGTCTGGATGACGTTTCCCACGAAGTGAGGCTAGCAGCCAGCTCTGCCTTGGTCGCGTGGCTGGCATGTATCCAGAACGACGACGGGAAGTCCTACTACCAAAGCAACATTCAGTTCCTGTACAGAGAGCTCCTCGTGTACCTCGATGACCCGGAGGGTGCGGTCCAGGACGCGGTGTTAGGTAGGTATGGCGTGACGTGTGCTTGGCTCGGAGACCTGTCTTGAGTGCGTGGAACTCGTCTCTTCGAGCACGGGGCAGCAGGTCCATGGCCTTGGGATCCCTTTGGACCGTCAGGGCCGACCCAAGGGCTGGGTGCCCGAATGTGCTTGTGGGGTACAGCCTGTGATATTTGCCGTGATAGAAAGTAAAGTTGAGGGGTGCCTGGGTGGCTCAGTCGCTTAAGTGTCTGCCTCAACTCAGGTCGTGTCTCAGGGTCCTGGGACAGAGTCCCACATCGGGCTCCCTGCTCAGCGGGGGAGCCTGCTTCTCCCTCTGCCCCTCACCCCACTCAGTGCTCTCACTCGCTTACGCACTCTCTTTCTGAAACAAATAAATAAAATCTTTAAAAAAATAATTAAAGTTGAGAAAAATCTTAGACGTGTATTAATTTGTTTAGAGTACCCCTTTTATATTAACATAAATGACATGTGGTTTTGGAAGATACATTTTCCAAAACAAAATAACGAGCAAGAAGAATGGCGTTGTTTTACTTCTTCGCGAATCTCGTTGAAAGACAGCTAGGTGTGCACAGCTTCTGTGTTCTGGAGGCCATGGTATGTGTCGTTGGGGGAAGTACATGAAGGAAATCTGGCCTCAAGCAGGTACGCAGCTGGAAGAGAGAGGCGCCGTTTCAGGTAGTTGTGGGCATGCTTTGCTACTGCCCCACACTGGACAGGCAGTCGTCCTCCAGAGGCTACCTGGAGGGCGGACCCCAGCGATGTTCACGCCCGATGGTCTGTCCTGCATGTCGGCCGGGTCCAGAAGTCACGTTGGTCAGCGTGGAGCTCAGAACAGTCTTGGGAAGAAAAGCTTCAGGAAGCTGTCTAGCTCATGGTGGCAGAAGCAAGTTCCTGTACTCGCAGTTCCTGCCGGAAAGTCACAAACACTGTCGCTGGACTGATTTCTGAGCAGAGGGTCTGCTGGGTGCCCGAGTGTGTCTGTGCAGTTTGTCCCGTTCTTTGTCGGTTGGTCGTTCTTTGCGGGGAAAAGTGTCGTCCTGGGACCAAGGCACACCCCTGCCGTGACCCTGTCACCGCCCAGGACGCTCAGAAGGCGGGCCCAGCTGCCCTGGGGAGCGCGACTTCAGTGTCATCCCTGCAGCAGCCACGGAAAGCATAATGCGAAGACGTAGACGTAAAACACCAATCAACAGATCTTAGAGTGCAAGTGTAAAAAATATACATATAACCCAAAAGAAGTCAAGGAACGAGGACAGGAAGAACACAGAAACAGGGACCAACAGGAAACAAACTGACCAAATCCAGCCTCAGCTGCAGTCTTGTAGAATGTTAATGAGCCGAACATTCCAGTTAAAAGGCAGGCGTTGTCAAGTCAATAAAAAAATCACAACTTAACTCTGAATTAATGAATTAAGTTAGAAGTTGGGTGCCGGAGGACTGACCTAATAAAGGAATTTTTGCTGCTTTGTTGAGGATGTTCTCGAGGGAACTTGCCGGGCGGCGGGGCGGCGGGAGGCTCGCGGACCCTACGGCCGCCCCGCCCTTGCTTCGTGAGGCGCCAGGAGCAGATGCCGTGCCTGGTGGTGTCGTGGACACAGTTTTGACTCCCAAACCCAAGGGCCTGCAGGACCCCCCAGGGACCCTCGCGCACACAGAGCCGCCACCTCGGGCCGTCGCAGGCGGGAGTGGGTGACCGTGCGGCCCGTTCGGACAGCTGGGCATTCTTCTCCGGGCACCAGCAGCTGGAGGACACACGGGTGTCCTGGCTCGGCTCCGCAGCCGTCCCCAGTGCCCGTGTGGGGTCTGGCCTACTCGGCCAAGTTCTCACAGACCCCACACCTTGCTCTCCTCTCTCCTTCCTCTCCAGCGAGAGAAGTGATGAGTTTGTCCATCTCCGAATCTCCGTAGCCTGCGGTGTGGTTCCCACCAGGGGGCAGTGTGTACACCGCCCATCCTCTGCCTTCCAGACGCACTAGGACTCAGGTGACGCAGTCATGGCGGCAGGCCGACCGCACTGCTCCTCTCTTGCAGCCTCTGCCCCTGCACTGCTGCCCTTGGGGTGCTCACGGCAACTGCAGCCTCGCACACATCCTGCCCCCTTGCTGTCCCGTCTCAGTAGCCAGCCAGCCGTGTTTAGAGTCCTGCATGGACACGCCCCAAATGCCCCAGTCTCTCCTCGCCAGCAGACCAGGGGGGTGTCTCCCAGATGACTGGCTCTCCTCTTCTGTGCTCCCCTCGACCCCTCACGCCTCCTGGGCCTTCTGCCTGATGACGTTGCTCTGTCCCACTGACAAGCTCCTGCGTGCCCTCTCACCCCTCAAAGCCACGCCCGTCATGGTGCCCATGAGCCTTGCTGCCAAAGGCAGCCTGCTGCTCGGGTCTCTCCTGCACCTGCGTGCACGCCACAGGACCGCTGGTCACCGCCTCCGTCCTGTGGCCTCCAGGACGCCCTGGCTCCTGGTTTCCTCCTGTCCATCTGGCTGCTGCTTCTCTCTGCACTCGCTGTCTTGGTGACCTCTTCTCCTCTCTGACTTCAGATGCCACTCACGTGCTGGCGACTCCCAGACTGAAGTCCAGGGCAGATGTCTGCCCCCAAACTCTAGACACACACGTGCCCAGACCTCAGAGGGCACACGGGTCTGCCGGGCATGGAGGCCGTAGCATGCAGACCAAGCCGGGATGGCGCCCCCATTCGCCGACCCTGCTCCTCCTGCTCCCCCTGCTCTGTCTCAGTGGCTACCAACGGCCATGCCATCCTCCTTGTGTCTGAGGGCAGGAACCTCCTGAGTCTGCTTGCCTGCGTCTGCCAGAGTCGCCCTGCAAGATGGCGTGGATGACACCAGTCCTTGGCCCACGGTGCCCACCAGCTCCTTTCCCACCCAGAGTTCAGCCGCCGCCAGCCCAGTTACCGCAATGATCACCAGTAACAACACTGTGGTTTCCTTCTTCATTCTGATTCTTATCTGCTGCCCCCAGACTAAAATGTGAAAGGATCCACAGGATGGATTTTTTTGCCTGGCACGTAGTAGGCTTGCAATGGGTGTTTGTTGACTGAATCAGCATCAGTAAATGTGATAAGAAAATTGATCGTCTTTCTAAGCCAGTTTACCTGCTAACACAAAAACTGTTTCTAAAGCCAAAATGCCACACGGTCATCACCCTCGGGGATTTTGAAAGATTTTCATGATCCACTAACAACTCCAAGAACATTCTTTTTTTAAGTTCTTTTTGTCCACACTGTGACTATTGTGTACTATTGTGTACTGCATCAGATGAATTTAAAATGCTGTAATAACTTTTAGGGTGGTTTTCGTGCCACAGCTAAACTGAAGGGAAGGTACAGAAGTTTCCCACATACCCGCTCCCCCCACACATGCAGCATCCCTCCCCACAGGTGGTGCATTTATCAGCACTGATGACCCACGGACACGTCAGCACCACCCAGAGTCCACGGTTCACAGGAGGGCCACTGTGGGTGCTGAGCCTTCTGTGTGTGTGCACGAAGGTATGACATGGATCCTCCATGACAGAGTCGCCCAGAGTGGTCTCACTGCCCTCTGTGCTCAGCCTGATAGTCTCGAACCCCACCCCCCACCCCGACAGCCTCTGGTCTTTCACCGTCACCACAGTTGGGCCTTTTCCATAATGTCATAGAGTTCAAATCCTGCAGCATGAAGCCTTTTCAGATTGGGGTTTTTTTTCACTTACTAATACACATTAAAGGTGCTTACATGTCTTTTCACAGCTTGCTAGCTCATTTCTTCTTAGCACTGGTTAGTAATCCATTGACTAGATGGACCACAGATCATCCATCCACTGTTGAAGGACATGAAACTTTGGCAACTATGGAAAAAGCTGCTATGTGTATATGGATGCAAGTTTTTGTGTGGACCTGTTTTCAGCTCCTTTGGGTAAATACCAAGTAGCACAGTTGCTAAATCGTGTGGTGAGACTGTATTTAGTTTAGTAAGAAACTTCCGAACCGTCTTCCGAAGTGGCCGCCCCATCTTGCACTGCCACCAGCAGCCTGCTGCTCTGCGTCCTCTCCAGCATGTGCTGGAGACGGTGTTGTGGATTTGGCCATTCTAACAGGTGTGTGGCTGTGTCTCCTTGTTTTGATCTACACTTCCCTGAGGACACTTGAGGTGGAGCGTCTTCTCAGATGTGTTTGCCCTCTGTATCTCTTCCTTGGTGAGGTGCCGTTAAGGTTTCCGGCACGTTTCTTACTTGCATTGTTTTCATATTGTTTAGCTTTTGGAGCTTTTTGTATATCTTGGATAACAGTCCTTTATCAGATGTGTCTTGTTAATACTTTCTCCTGGTGTGTGGCTTGTCTTCTCAGTCTCTTGATACAGCTTTTTGCAGAGTAGAAATTTTTAATTTTAATGACATCCAGCTTATCGGTTATTTCTTTTATGGATCGTATCTTTGGTGTTGTTTCTAAAGTCATCACCAGAGTCTCCAGCTGCAGGCCAGTGGGGAGCATGGCAGGGTCTCCGAGCAGAGAGAAGGAGAAGGGGCTGCCGGCGGTAATAGCCCATGAGAGCTTGTCGAGAGAACTTAGAGAAATGCTGGCAATTTAAGGAAATCAAAAGTTCTTGCATGATAAGGAAAAGCAGGTCCTGGAGTTGTTAATTCACAGAGATGGGGAATTTCAAGAACTGATGAAATTGGCACTTAATCAGGGATGCAAGTTTTAGAAAAGGAAGTGGAGAAGAGAGTGATATTCAGCAACTACAAAAACAGCTAAAGGAAGCAGAACAAATACTGGCTACAGTGTTTACCAAGAAAAACACACATCAATAGAAAAGGCAAGAAAAGGTGCCATCTCCTCTGAAGAAATAATTAAGGATTCACAAGTCATGCTGTGTGTGTCCCGCTGACCTGGGTCCCAGGGGACCTACGGAGACCACACCTGGCGGATTTAGAGAGAAGTGGATTATTGGGTCAGATAAACAACCCTTCCACTAATGGCGTAAACGGTCGTTTACCGGGGACGCATGGCAGTCAAGTGACCTAAGTAAATGTCATCGCCACACCCAGCGTCACTGGTTCTCTCTCGAGTTCTCTTCCGGGATCCTGTCGTTCTTGCAGTTTCATATGTCAGGAGTTAATTTTTGGGAAGGATGGAAAGTCTGTGTCTAGATCCTTCCTTCCCTCCCTCCCTCTCCCTCTCTCTCTCTCTCCCTTCATGCGGGCATCCACTTGTTCCAGATCATTTACTGAAAAGGCTGCCTGCTCCCCTGTGTCGCCACTGCTGTTACCAAAGATCAGAGGACCGTTCATCTGCGTCCACCGTGGGTCTGCATCGTCCATGCGTCTGCGTCGCCTGTGCGTCTGCATTGACCGTGCGTCTGCATCTGGGCTCTCTGTTCTGGTCTATCAATCTATTCTTTGAACAAGACCATACTGTCCGTTACTCTGGCTTTATGGAAAGTCTTAAGTCAGATTGTGTCGGGCCTCCAACTTTTCTCCTTCAGGGCTGCACTGGCTATTCTGGGACTTTGGCCTCTACATACAGACTTTAGATTGAGTTGGTCAGTATCAATCTGGGATTTTGATTGTGATTGCCTTAAATCTACAGATCAAGTTGGGGAGAACTGGCATCGTGACAATATTGACTTCCTATCCATGAACATGGGCTCTCTCCATTTATTATGTTTTATTTTCTTTTATTTATATATTACCTTTGTTTTATTTGCACATTACCTTTTCCTTTTTTTTAAGGTTTTATTTATTCGTTTGAGAGAGAGAGAGCAAGCGCAGGGGGAGCAGCAGGAAGAGGGAGAGGAAGAAGCAAACTCCCTGCTGAGCAGGGAGCCCGATGCGGGACTCGATCCCAGGACTCTGAGATCATGACCTGAGCTGAAGGCAGACACTTAACCGACTGAGCCACCCAGGCGCCCCGATCATGTGATTTTCTTTTTCAGCCTATTGATGTGATGGATTATATTAATTGATTTTTAAATATGGGACTAGCCTTGTGCACCTGGGATAAACCCCACTTGGTGTTCATGCATAATTCTTTTTATACATTGTTGGATCCTATTTGCTACTATTTTGTTGAGGATTTTTGTATCTATGTTCATGAGAGATAATGGTCTATAGTTTTCTTGTAATGTCATTGTCTGGTTTTGTACTAGGGTCATGCTGGCCTCGTAGAGTGAGTTAGGAAGCTTCCATCTTCTGGAATAGAGTGTGGAGAATTGGTATAATTTCTTCCTGAAAGTTTGGTAGAATTTACCAGTGGACCCATCTGGGGCTGGTGCTTTCTGTTTTGTGAGGTTATTAATTATTGATTCCATTTCTTTGATAGATATAGGTCATCTGTTCTTGTGTGTCTTTCCAGGGATCAGCCCACCTCATCGGGGTCCTCACGTCTGTGGCCCACGACTTGTTCAGAGGACCAGCTTTTGGTTTTGTTGATTTTCTCTATTGATTTCCTGCTTTAATTTCACTGATTTCCACTCTAATTCTTTTTTTTTTTTAATTCTTATTTATTTATTTATTTGAGACAGCGAGAGAGGGAACACAAGCCGGGGGAGTGGGAGAGGGAGAAGCAGGCTCCTGGCTGAGCAGGGAGCCCAATGCGGGGCTCAATGCCAGGACCCTGGGATCATGACCTGAGCCGAAGGCAGACGCTTAATGACTGAGCCACCCAGGCACCCCTCCACTCTAATTCTTATTCTTTTCTTCTGTTCACCTTGGATTTGTCTTTCTTTTTCTAGTTTCCTAAGGTAGAAACTTAAGGTAATGATTTTTAGCTCTTTTCTCACATATGCATTCAATGCTGTAAATTCCCCTGCAAGCACTGTTTCCACTGCATCCCACAAATTTTGGTTGTGTTTTCCTTTTCATTCAGTTCAAAATGATCTTTAGTTTCTTTTCAGATTTCTTCTTTGACCATTGCATTATTTAGAAATGTGTTGTTTAGGGGCGCCTGGGTGGCTCAGTCGTTGAGCGCCTGCCTTCGGCTCAGGTCATGATCCCAGGGTCCTGGGATCGAGCCCCGCATGGGGCTCCCTGCTCGGCGGGAAGCCTGCTTCTCCCTCTCCCTCTCCCCCTGCTTGTGTTCCCTCTTTCGCTGTGTCTCTCTCTGTCAAATAAATAAAATATTTAAAAAAAAAAAAAAAAAGAAAAAAAGAAATGTGTTGTTTAATCTCCAAATATTTGGGGATTTTCCAGTTGATCACGTATTGATTTCTGGTTTCACTCCATTACGGTCTGAGAGCAGACATTGTAAGACTTTTGTTTTTTAAATTTGTTATGGTGTTTTTCATGGGCCAGAACGTGGCCCATCTGGTGAGTGTGCCAGGGGAGCTTGAGAAGAGTGTGTATTCAGTTGCTATTGGACGGAGGCGTCTGCAGATCTCTGTCGTAGCCCCTGACGGATGGTGCTGTGGAGGTCGGCCACGTCCTCGCTGACCTTCCGCCTGCAGATCTGTCCACTCTGATAGCAGGTGTGGAAGTCTCAGCTACAGTGTGGATTCATCTGCTTCTCCTGCAGTCCTGTCCATTTGGCCTCGTGTAGTTTGGTCCTCTGTTATTAGGCACGTGCGTATTAAGGATCCATATGTCTTCTCCGAGAACGGACTCTTCCTCATTGGGTCACACGCAGCCTCTGAGTCCTGGATAACTTGCCTCACTTTGCAGTCTGCTCTGTTTCTAGCTGTTTTAACTGGAATGTGCAGCTTACTCCCATAAGCAGCAGTTGGTTTACTATTGATTCCTGGTGTTTGAAGGGTGTGTTGCTGTTTTACAGAGGTCCTCAAAGCAGGCAGCGTTCTGTTCCCTGAGCTCCTGGTGAGAGAGACCGAGGCAGTCATCCACAAACACCGCTCTCCTGCCCACTGCCAACAGCTTCTGCAGCACCTGCAGGCCCTGCCGCCAGCCCAGTGAGCGCAGACGGCGGAGCCTGGAGCGAGACCCAGCTCCCATCCTTTCCCGGGCTGGAGTGTGTGGCCTTCAGACCTCACAGCACGGCACCTTTTAGTCAACAGCCTGAGACCTTCACGAGCAAGACTTTGATAGCAAGAATGTATTCCCTAAGAAATGTGCCCGGGATTCTCAGACGGATCTCGAGCCCAGGAGTTTCTGAAATAATGTTCACTGTGTGGCTTCTATACCTTTAGCTTTTATTTATACCATGACAGATCTCCCAAACATCTATAGGTAATTGAAATGAAAACTAAATGGGATCTGCTGACACTGGCAGCCAAATCAGCCTGTTTGTTTGTTTCAAAGCTACATGCACCTGCTGCGCCCTTGAGTTAGGATTTATGTTTGTGCAAATGGCCACCCCACCAAGATTATTTTGTTAAGCAAAAGCTGTTAAAAAGAAGTTCATTCTTTCCTTGGGTTGTGTCTACTGAAACTTAGTATCACAGTGAACAGAATAAAAGGAACTTGAAATTTTTATCAATTAAATTTTTGCTGTTTAAAATACCCTGGAACTCAAAATGTTATATGGATACATTCGGTTACAATGTTTTTTTCTTATCTCATTAATGCGAACAATGTTAAAATAGAATATTTAATCAGATATAATTTTGGTTGCTCTCTTATAAGTAGGAGTAAAGTAAAATTGGATTTTATTCTCTAGCACTTTCTACACCCAAGTGCCTAAAAAACTTCATTTTAAATGGGTATTATTTCCATAAGCCAAATATTTATGTTAAAACAGGGGGCGGGGAATATTGTATTTTCTAACAACCAAATATTAACATTTGTGCTTAAGTGTTTGAAAATGTAATTAAAAATATTTATTATAATGTCTTGTACGCCTGTCTTAATGTGGTTGGTAGTTAATTGACATTTTTAGATTTGCTAATTTTTCCCTTAATGTCACAGTGATCCCGGAGGCTCCCCACCTGCTCAGTGTAGTGCCCTTTCTGGAAGCCAGGTGGCAGGCGCTCCAAACCCCATTAGGAGGGCGGCCGCGGGAGAGCCTGGCTTTTTGGTTGGGGACAGCAGGCCTGCACTAAGAGGTGGGATCCGAATCTGCACCACAGACTTGGGTTACTGCCTCCCAGGCCCCATCCGCTTTCCCACCCCAGAAAGCCTCCCAAGCTGTGACGGGGTGTCAGCCCGTCCTGTGATCAACCGCAGCTGCAGGGGGCTTAGGATGCCCTGAGGGACATCACCCACCAGTTCCTCGATTGCCCCTTATACCCTCTGCTGTTTCCTTCCTCAGCATCACCTGGAAACCTGTGAGGAATGCAAATTATGGGGCCTCAGCCCAGATCTGCAGTGGACCCAGTGGCCAGACCTCCAGGGGACTGATCCCCTAAATTGTGAGGACCCTGCCCTGAGCACCATGCATTTTCATGTCCAGCAAGAGCTCCAGCTTCCATCTTTGATCAGCCACGAAGGGTCATGGGAACCAAACAGGCGGCAGACAACTCGGCTGGAGGTCACACACACAAGGCAGGTGTGGTTGGACACTGGGATCGGCTGCCAAAGAAAGATGAGCATGGCATTCCAGTTTCTGGACGTCTCTAAGGGGACGTATTCAGAGCATCACAGTGAATCAGTGCCTCCTGGCATGGTGTCAACAGGTAGGTGTGTTCAGAGAAAGACAAAGGTTAGTCATCTAAACACCTGAGAATCAATGCGTCCCTCTTAATTTTTTTTTTTAATTCTTGGGATGCCTCGGTGGCTCAGTCGGTTGGGCATCTGCCTTCGGCTCAGGTCATGGTCCCAGGGTCCTGGGATCGAGCCCCGCATCGGGCTCCCTGCTCAGCGGGGAGTCTGCTTCTCCCTCTACCCCTCCCCCCAGCTCGTGCTCTCTCTCCCTCCCTCTCTAATAAATAAAAATAAAATCTTAAAAAAATTTTTTTTACTTCTTGTCCACACTCCTCAATTAAATCAGCAACTATTTGTGGAGCCCTAACTTTCCTGTACAGGTGGAGAACAGGGACGTGTAAAATGCAGCCCGAGAGTTTACAGTATTACTGAGATGTACTTACATACTGTGACAGTCAGCCTCCTAAGTGTACAGTTGGGTGAGTTTTAGCAAATTTTCAAACACTTGTGTCCACCAGAGAGCGACCCAGGGCCAGGTGCAGCTGATCCCTGCCCGCGTTCCCAGCCGAGCAACCACTGAGCCGCTTCTGTCTCTAACCTGATGTCTGTTCTAGATGCTTCATGTGCATGGGATCACGTCTGTGGTCTTCAGTGTCTGGCTTTTTTCTCGTAGCACAAAGTTTTTGAGGTGATTTATTTATTCATGCCGAGTTCAGGGGTCAGCAATCCCTTTCTGTCAAGGGCCAGATAATAAACATTTTAGGCTTTGAGGTCTCAACTCTGTTTTCCGTTCACCCGTTGATGGGCATTTAGGTTGAGACCATTGTGAATAAAACTGCTCTGGGCTTTGTGACGTGTGGGCATGTTTCCGTTGTCTTAGGTGGGTTCCTCAGAGCAGAATTGCTAGGGCATATTTGATACGTGTTTGTAGCCCCTGATGGATTGATTGCTGTTTTTAACTGCTTTATTGAAGGATGCTTGCCCTGTAGTTCACTGCACCCATTTAAGGCGCGCAGTTTGACAAGTTCTGACACGTGTGCACCCACGAACCTCTCCACCCCAAAGGTTCTTCCTGCCCTCTCCCGCAGCCCCACCCCGCCTCCTCCAGGCTACTCTGGTCTGGTTTGGTCACCACAGAGTATGCCCTGCACATTTTGGACTTTCACAGCACGTGTTTTCGGCTTGGCTTTTTGGTCTTCTTTCATGCGGCACAATTATTTTGAGACATATCCACATTGTAGCACCCATGGGTAGTGGTGCATTCCTTTTTGTTGCTGAGCGGCATTCCACTGGGTGGCCACACCGCAACCCTGATGCGTGTTGGCTCCTAGCTCCTGGCTACCACAGAGAAGCTTCTCACAACACGGGAGTACAAGTGTCTGTATGGACATAGACTTTCATTTCTCCCAGGGGAACATCAAGGAGGGGAATGGCAATCACACTAGATTCTATTTAAGTTTTTAAGAAACTGTCGAACTATTTTCTAGAGTGAGGTACCATTTCATATACCCACCAGCACCATATGACAGTCCTGGTTCCTCTCATTTTTGCCAACATTTGACACATTGGCCTTTTTAGTTTTAGCCATTGTAATAGGCATGTTGTGGTATTTAAATATGGTTTTAGTTTGCATTTCCTTTATGTCTAATGATGTTGAGTATTTTTTCATGTGCTTACTGGCCATATGTAGCTCTTCATTGGTGAAGTATCTTAAAATCTCTTGCCCATTTTTTAAAGATTTATTTATTTTGAGGGGCGCCTGGATGGCTCAGTCGGTTAAGCATCTGCCTTCGGCTCAGGTCATGATCCCGGGGTCCTGGGATCGAGCCCCACATCGGGCTCCCTGCTCCGCGGGAAGCCTGCTTCTCCCTCTCCCACTTCCCCTGCTTGTGTTCCCTCTCTCTGTGTGTCTCTGTAAAATAAATAAATAAAATCTTTAGAAAAAAAAAATTTATTTTGAGAGACAGAGCTCATGCGCACTCGCAAGCAGGGGGAAGGGAAGAGGCAGAGGGGAGAGAGAATCCCAAGCAGACTCCTTGTTGAGTGCAGAGACAGACGTGGGGCTGGATCTCACGACCCTGAGATCGTGACCTGAGTCAAAACCAATAGTCAGTCGCTCACCCAAGCCACCCACGTGCCCCACCCTTGTCCATTTTTTTTAAAATCAGGTTTTCTATTGAATATGAGTTGTTCCCATATTCTAGATACAAGTGCTTTATCATCTATGATATGCAAATATTGTCTCTCATCATGGAGCTTGTTTTTCACTTTTTTTTAAGATTTCATTTTTAAGTAATCTCTACACCCAGCATGGGGCTCAAGATCACAACCCGGAGATCAAGGGTTGCACCCTCCACCAACTGAGCCAACTGAAAACAGGTACTCCTGTTTTCACTCTTTAACAAGGTTTCTTGAAGAACAAAAGTTTTTAGTTTAGAAGGAACTTATCGGTGTCTTCTTTTATTATGCTTTTGGTATTATATCTAAGAAATATTCGCTTTAAACCGAAGTTTCACTTCCTAAATCTTAAGCTCAAAAAGTTATTTTCATAAAGATGATTCCTCTATTTGCTGTACCTACACCATAGTTCAAAGGCGAGGTTTACTTCCTTTGAAAAATCTTTCTGTGATCTAACTGAAAATGAGATCCCTCTGGGGTGAGTTCGTTGAAAATAAAACCCCTACCTTTTAATAACCAGAGACAGCCCCCTATGTGCCAGTATGGGATGATCTTTAAAATACATTAATAATCATAAACAAGGAACACAACGCTAGGGGCGCCTGGGTGGCTCAGTCGTTAAGCGTCTGCCTTCGGCTTAGGTCATGATCTCAGGGTCCTGGGATCGAGCCCCGCATAGGGCTCCCTGCTCGGCACGAAGCCTGCTTCTCCCTCTCATACTCCCCCTGCTTGTGTTCCCTCTCCGCTGTCTGTCAAATAAGTAAATAAAATATTTAAAAAAAAAAAAAAAAGAAAAAGCGTAACGCTGTATAGGAAGGATGAACCAGATGTAAAAGGAGGAAAGAGGTAGCAGCCGCTGATTTGCTCTCACGCGGATACACTTTTTCTGGAAGGGTACAGAAGAAACTACGGTGGTGGCCTCTGGGGAGGGGACCTGCACACTGGTGGTGTTTTTAGCTCCTAGGTCAGCACACCTGTTTCCTCCGTGGAGAACAGGGCCCTGTTCCAGGCAAGGATATTCAGGATGTTTATCAAGAAGCTGTTTTGTTGAGAAATGAAAATGTGCGAGTGTCCGTAGCAGCTGCGTTCCAGCCCCAAACGTCCATCAACAGTTAGGAATGGATAAGCAAGCTGTCCACTCGACAGAACAGCGCGCCCCAACGAGAGCAGACCCTGACGTGCACTGAGGGCATGGCTCTCCCGGCCATCCGCTGACTTAAGGAGGCCAGGGTTTCAGTGGGAGTGCAGGGTTCTAGAACAGGCAAAGCAGATCCACAAGGGCTGTTCCACTCTCTCCTCTACTTGTGTATGTCTGAATTTTGTGTGCTTTTTCATAATTGAAAGTGTTGAAACTTTAGAACAATCTCAGGATGAGCCTGGAAGGCAGAAGCTAAGACTAAGTGCTCTCAGGGGCTGCCTCTCCTCCAAGCCAGAGCAGGAAGCGGGGTGTCCCCTTACACAGACCCGCCTGTCCACTGCCAGTTGTCTTACAACCAGCTTGGAAAATTAAGTTTTCTCTAAAGATAAATCTTTCTTCCCGACTTTTCCCCATTTTCCAGGACTCTCCAAATAGCCAGTGTGATCTAGACGTCCAGTCATTGCCTGTGTGATAGAAGACATAAGAGAAACGATTACTGAAGGTTACATGGGGTGGTGGGCTATGGATAGCTTGTTTTCCTGGCTTTGAGTCATTTAGAATTTTAAAATCATTTTCAGAGGCCATGGGCAGCGCTGTTGTGGATGACAACTGGGATCTCAGAGGGAGGCCGCCAAGTCCCCAGCCTGCCCAGCACCAGCCTCCACTCAGATGTGCCTTTGACCTAGGCTCGTCCTTGGCCTTGTCCCCAGGGTCCTGAGCCTCTCCTGTGACTCTTCTATAAGCAAAGGATGATTTCAGGAGCTGGCTTGGACACTGAGGCCTGGACCCTGTGCCAAGGACAAGGGCACTCGCGGATTTGTTCTTAGGCATCTGGGCAGGGTTTTCTGGTCTCGGAAAGTGTAATCTGAAGAGACATGAGGGTGCCTGTTGTTGCGGAACAAGTGTAACCGTAGACAGAAGGATCTTGTAGAAGTCTAGGTGTTGTCTTCCTCTAGGACTGTTAGTTTCTTTATATTTCTGTTCTTCAGAATGTGAGTTTACAGTTTTGGCTAAGACTGAGAGCAGAGAGAGGTTGGTGGCGTTGGCACATGTGAAGCAGGGGACCAACTTTTAAATGGCCTTTTAAATTAACGAAGGTGAACTAATGGGGTTTGGTGTGGGGGACACTGGCTCTTTTTCAGAGTCTCCGAACGACAGGCATTTCGATTACGATTTTAATCCTCGTGATCAACTGGGGCTCTCTGTCCCTGCAGGAGGTACTCTGGTTTCAATCTTGCTGCTTACAGGTAAACAACCTGCTGGAAATTACCCTCCCGGGAAGCCTGTTCATCCCTGAGAAGGGGCCTTGGTCTTCACGGTGGGACAACAGCTTTAACAACTAACCTCTCTCATCAAAGTGCTTGAGCCTGTACTTCTTCCGCTTATTCACGAAGTAAAATTGATGTTTCAGAAACTACTGTGAATATTTCACGTACAACTTGAAGCCCTTGACGACAGACAGTGCCAAAACCACGATTAGGCACTGCCAACTTGGCAGTGTAGGGCTCCTCCAGGATAAAACCCTATCTTCCTACAACCGGGCAGCGTGGGATGCCTCAGGCCGGAGCCCTAGAGCCCCGCGCCCTGCGTGGCACAGGTGCATGGCACCCCCGGCCATCAACTAGCAGCCAGTCCACACCCAAGCACGCCGGGCTGCGTGCAGCTCGGGGCACCCCAGGCTCCCTGCGCACGCAGTCCCTGGCGGCCCACCCGCGCCCCCAGCGCCCGCACCCCCAGGCCCCCCCAGCACCCCCAGGCCCAGCACCCGCACCCCCAGCGACCGCGCCCCCAGCGCTCGCACCGCCAGCACCAGCACCCCGGGCCCCCCAGCGCCCCCAGTACCTGCGCCCGCACCCCCAGGCCCCCCAGCGTCCCCAGGCCCCTCAGCGCCACCCGCAACCCAAGTGCCCACACCCTCAGCACCCCCGCTGCCCGCCCACGCCCCCAGCGTCCGGCTGCCTCCTAGTAGCCCGACAGGTGCCCCTGCTGTAGCGGGAAACATGTGACCACAAGCCGGCTGCCCTGGCTAGCCCCCGCCTGCACCTGCCGCCGCCGCACAGTTCCCACTCCCGCGCCCCGCAGCTAAGCCGGACCTCAACTGCGCACTCGCGCCGGGCGGGGCCCCACGGAGGCGGAGGTCCGCGCCAGCCATTTCCCAGCCACCCCCGCGGCGAGGGCGCGGACACGTGACCCGAACACGGCCATTCGCGGACCCTGCCGCCGCCGGAAAGCAATGGCGCTGGCGCTTCTGCGCGTGCTCGGCCCGAGGCCGCGCCGGCGCCGCCGATTGGCTGCGTCCGGGTCACGTGCCCGCCCCCTCGCCGCGTCCCTCCCCCCCGAGGAATGCGGGCGGAGTTTCCCAGGTGTTCGCAGCCTACGCTGTTGGCGCGGGTTCCAGCCCCGCGCTCTTCTCTCGCGGGTGAAAGGTCACAACTGAGAGTCAGACGCGAACCGCGGTCAGCATGACCTGGGCGAGGTCACAGTGTCCGTCTCCGGAGCGTCGGTCTGACTGGAAGCAAGTACTGGGGTCACTAGGTTCGAGGCATCCTCACCGTCCTCACTCACCCCGCCCTCCTAGTCGGGGAGGGGCCCCGGGGCCGGGAGGGGCGCTCAGCCGACGGAAACAGTGAGCCCGCGCTCCCGCGGGGATGCTCCGAGTCCCCGCCCTGCTCCTCCCAGTGCAGCCCCGCGCCGCGACACCACCCCCTGGGGAGCGCCCAGGGCCCCGCAGGGTTGGGGGGTGTGGCCCGCACAGAGCTACCCACCTGCTGTAGCCACATCCTTCCTGGTGGGACGTACACTTCCCTGGGGCCGGGGTGGGAGGAGGAGGCTGGGAGTGCCCTTCCTTCCTTTTTCACCACACCCTCCTGCTACTCCAAATCAATCAACACTTATAAACGGCCTCTTAGACAAGTGACCAATTCCGGGGCCGGGACAGGGAAAATACAAGATGAGCCTGGCGCATCCTGTATCACTAGAAAGTAAGAGGGTGCTCACAAAATGAGGTTGGGGTGTAGGAGGACTCAGGAGCCAAGCTGAATGGCGAAAGCTGGAACAATATGAGCAGCAAAGTAAACAATCCTATTGAATCATAACTTACAGGGTAACATAACTACCCAGGAGTCCATAGAGATAAAGAGTAAACAAGTGAGGGAGAAAGAACAGCTCCTTCCTACGGAAATACCACAATTTATAGGTGTAGGAATAGGGAACTGGAAAAACAACTTTAGGCAAATGACAGCGTGGTAATTGTTGGGAGCCGTATCTAATGGATGCTAAGATTAGTGGGCAAAAGTTTTGAGGCAGATACTGCTTCAGATCTTTCCCCCAAGATATTTATTAACAGGGACAAATAGTAACTTCAGAATGGAAAAACTTGACCAACACACCTCAAGCAGGTAATCAAGGTATAAGATACAACAATAGCACTGACCCCTGATGTAGTAATGCAAGGAGAAAGACACAAAAGCGCTCCTGTGGTTTTCTTGCCAAAAATGCATACCCTCCATCAAATCATGGGAAAGCTTCAGAGAAGTCCAAGCAAGGACATGGTACTCTTGGTACCATGAATACCATGGTACAACATAACAGTACTCTTCAAAAGGGCCAAGCTCCTGAAAGATAAGGAAATTCTGAGGAACTGCCCCAGATTGGCTGTGTCTAAGGAGAATGACTACTAAATGCAACATGGAGTTCCCGAGTGGCTTGGACTAGGTAAAGTACTACTGTGGAAAAACATGAAATCTGAATAAAGTCTGCAGTTTAGTTGACAATATTTGCTATAGACTGAATATTTGTGTTTTCCCAAAACTTCATATATTGAAACCTAATCCCCAGTGTGATGGTATTTCAAGGTGAGACCTCTGGGAAGTGCTTAGATCATGAGAAGGGAGCCCTCGTGAATGGGTTCAGTACCCTTGAAAAGGAGCTGAGAGAAGACAGCTGTCTATGAACCAAGATGTGGACTTTGACCAGGCATCAAACCTGCTTATAACTCGGTTTTGGACTTCCAGCCTCCGGAACTGTGAGAAATAAATTGTTTTTTAAGCACCCAGCCTCTGTTAATTTGTTATAGCGGCCCGAACAGACTAAAGACAGTATTGCACCAGAATTAATTACCTGGCTTTGATATTTGTACAATAGATAATGTAAGATGTTAACCTTAGGAGAAACTGGGGAAAGAGTATTTGGGAACTCTCTGTGCTTCTTTCTTGTTTTGTTTTGTTTTTGTGAAATACAGGTGGGCTATGGTGAATTCATCCCTCTCCTGGACCAGGGGCGCAAGGGATATTCAACATCAGGGTTGCCCTTGTGTCCCAGAAAGGGGCAAGCTGATGAGAAACTCAGGCAGGTGCCCTTTCATGAACTCCCCGCTGCCCACCCTGCCTCTCCTAGCTTCTCAGGTACAAATGTCCTGAGCAGGAGCAAGCTTGGCAAATTGGAGAGCAGCAAGGAGGCCAGATGAGCGGGAGGAAGATGGCAGGAGGCGATCTTGGACAGACAGCAAGCATCAGATGGTTGGGGCCCCATCAGGTGGGGTTAGAGAAGGTATTCTCACCTACCCCTTCATATCTTCATCTCCATTTAGTACAGTTTTATCCTGTTGGGTTTTTCTCAGTTACCTGTGTAACATTATGTAACATTTAGCACTTAAATCTCTGTATCTTGTCCAGCAGCGTGGGATAGTATCTGTCCTTTCCTACCACAGAAGATAGGGGTCCCGGGCGCCTGGGTGGCTCAGTTGGTTAAGCGACTGCCTTCGGCTCGGGTCATGATCCTGGAGTCCCGGGATCGAGTCCCACATCGAGTCCCCCATCGGGCTCCCTGCTCGGCGGGGGGTCTGCTTCTCCCTCTGATCCCCTTCCCTCTTGTGCTCTGTCTCTCATTCTCTCTCTCTCAAATAAATAAATAAAAAATCTTTAAAAAAAAAAAGAAGATAGGGGTCCCATCCTTAACTCTGCCTCCTCTGCTTCCACCCACCTCCCAACTCACAACATCTAGACTTTTGCTTATACAAAAGTCAAGGTTGCTGCCTATCATTAGAACAGATTGAAAAGACTTAATTTTTTCATGCTTTGTTCATAGATTGATTCCCAAGGCTAGAAATCCATCAGTGGTTTTTCTGTTTATGGCTGCATTTTTCTCTCTATGCTCAATGGCCTTAAAATGATTGTATTCCATGAGTTGCCCAAGATAATGCCACGGTTTAGTTTGCTTCGTATTTGGACCACAATTTATGTTTACAGCTTTTCATTTTATTTATTGAGTTTCTAACTGCTGTTATTTTTTTTCTCATTGACAAAAAGTGTGCCTTCACCATATCCCTCACATTGACCCAGCCTCTTGTGCTAAATCTTGCCCCAAATGCCCACCTTTTCCCCTGGAGTTGCATGTCTGAGAGCCCTCCAGCCTCTGCCGTTCAGGCCTGCTGCCCAGCCATCGCTGTGGACATCACCTCACAGGCCTCCAGACGACTGCTACACTGGTCCCACGCTTTCCCTGTTCTTGGTGTCCTTTGTTCTCTGAAGTACATTACAAGCATGTCCTCAGAAAGGGATGTCTGCATACCAAAAAGGCCTTTAATTTGCCCTCGTAGCCAAACGTAGACTTCTAGATCCCAAGTTTGCCCCCAGAATTGTGACTGCACAGCTCCGTTAGTGTCTTGCTATTGACAGTTGGGTGATCCCTCTTTTGTAGGAGTCATATGAGTTTTATTTCTGGATGCTTTTAAGATCTTTCTTTTTCCTAATATTCTGAAATTTCTCAAGAACACATCTAAATAGGATCTTCGTTCACTTTGCAAGAGGGGCCCTTTCTCTTAGGTTCCTCCATTCTCTGGTTCTAGAACGTCTGTGTGCATGATGTTGAACTGATTCCTCCCCCCCCCCCCCAATCATTTCTCACCTAGTCCTCCCTTTTGGGTCGTTTTTTCTATGTTCTGAATAGATACTTGGCTTTATTTTCTAACCTTTCCATTGACCTTTTTATTTATTTATTTATTTTTTTAAAAGATTTTATTTATTTATTTATTTGAGAGAGAGAGACACAGCGAGAGAGGGAACACAAGCAGGGGGAGTGGGAGAGGGAGAAGCAGGCTCCCCGCGGAGCAGGGAGCCCAACGTGGGGCTCGATCCTAGGACCCTGGGATCACGACCCGAGCCGAAGGCAGTCGCCCAATCAACTGAGCCACCCAGGCGCCCCTGACCTTTTTATTTCTACCACTTATTTTTAGAAGTCTTTTTTGGGGTACCTGGGTGGCTCAATGGGTTAAGCGTCTGCCTTCAGCTCAGGTAATGACCTCAGGGTCCTGGAATCGAGCCCAGCGTGGGGCTCCCTGCTCAGCGGGGAGCCTGCTTCTCCCTCTTCTGCCCCTCTGCCTACTTCTGTTCTCTCTCAAATAGATAAAATCTTTAAAAGAAAAAGTCTCTTTTTCTTTAAGTGAATTTTATTGATATTTGATTTACATACAATGAAATGGTCCCGTTTTAAATGTATATTTTGATGAGTTTTTGTGCAGTTTTGTAGTTATCACCGCAATCAAAATACAGTTGTCTTGGTCCCCTTCCCAGTCACACCCCAACCCATACCCAGGCTTTGGGCAACCACTGATCTGATTTGCAGATTGGAGTTGTGTTGTCTAGACCTTCGTGGTCGGCACAATGTTTTTGAGATCCACGTTCTTGCATCTAACAGCACTTCGCTGCATTTTTATTGCTGAGTAGCATTCCACTGTATGCATATAACACAATAATTAAACTGTTTATCAGTTGACTAATGTTTGTGCTTTGCCAGTTCACTTGAATGATGCTTCTGTAAACATAAGTGCACAAGTCTTTGTGTGGACATGTTTTCATTTTGCCTGGGCAAATACCTAGGCGTGGCCCAGCTAGACTGCGTGATAAGTATATATTTAACTACATACTAAATGGTTGATGTGTTTTCCAAAGGAGTTGTATCATCTGACATTCCCACGAGAAACGTAGGCGTTCCATTTGCTCTGAATCTTTACCATCACTTGGTGTGGTCAGAACGTTCTCCATTATTCCAGGTAACTCTGTGTCCTTGATAGGCTTCCCTCCTCAGTAAGAGAGTTGACAGGAGCTTCATGTCCAAGGGTTCACCAGGCATTGGGCTCTTTTTGTGAGGTACAGAAAGGAAGGAGCCATTGGACACCTTACCAGATGCCAGACGGAGGAACTGAGGAAGGAATTACTTGGGAAGATGAGAGCTGCTCAAAAAAGCTCCCAAGCACTTTGGGAGAAGAGATACGTGGCTTTCTGAGCGGTTGCTGTGTGGCAGGCGTGGGGAAGCAGCCCAGAGCTTCGGTTAATCCCCGTGATGCCAGCCCCACCCCCAGACCTGGTCTGAGCCCCTGAGACCACAGGAGACAAGCCCACACCTGCCCAGACGCAGCCCCCAGTACCGACGCTGAGATGCAGTTCCTCCGCCCACATCTCGGCCTGCTCTTCCCCTACCCCGAAAATGTCGTCCCTCCTCTCCTGCTGCCTGTGGCCTCCAACTCTGCTAGTCTCTGCCAGTCATCTCAATGAGGCCGCAAGTGAGAGGGAGGGAACTGCCTGTGCTCCATCTTCATCTTGCACTGAGGTCTGGATTTCTGCGGCCTGGCAGGACATCCACACGCATGGCTCGGTAGTGAAGGCCGATTATGAAACAGCATATATAGCATCCACTTTTATAAAAATATGAATTATGTACAGAGAAAAGTGACAGAATAGGCCTTAAAATGTTCGCAAAAGTTACCTCTGGGTGGTGGGATTAAAGTAGTCTATACATCTTTTTAACTTTTAAACTGTCACATGCTTTCTGAAAACTTCGGTTATATGGACAGAGGTCGCATGGTGGCTGAAGCCCCAGGCTGTGGGGTCACTTGGATCTGGATTTTCAAGTGTTAGATCTGCCCCTTACTAGCCGCAAGCTCTCAGACTCAGTGCCCTGATTTGCCATGGAGCTGTTCCGAATATTCGGTGAGGCTGTGCTGCGGGGCCCACAATGGGTAGATTTGATCGGTGTTGGCCATTATCATACGAATATTAGTTTTAAGATAAAAAACAGTACGGCGCCTGGGTGGCTCAGTTGGTTAAGCGACTGCCTTCGGCTCAGGTCATGATCCTGGAGTCCCGGGATCAAGTCCCACATCGGGCTTCCTGCTCGGCAGGGAGTCTGCTTCGTCCTCTGACCCTATCCCCTCTCAGGTGTTCTCTCTCTCTCATTCTCTCTCTCTCAAATAAATAAATAAAAATCTTTAAAAAAAAAAAACAAACAAACAGTAAACAATTTACATCGTCCAGCTCCGAGCTGAGAGCTTTCCTGGGCACTTTGCAGTGTGAATTAACTGCACAAGGGCTAGCAGCCAGATACCTGAACCAACTGGCTTCTGGGGGTAAAGCAGTTGATTGTAGGGGCGTCTGGGCGGTGCAGTCAGTTGAGCATCCCAACTCTTGGCTTCAGCTCAGGTCATGATCTCAGGGGTGCGGGATTGAGCCCCACTTCGAGCTCCCCACCCAGCAGGGAGTCTGCTTGGGATTTTCTCTCTCCCTCTCACTCTGCCCCTTCCTACCCCTCACGTGCCGATACCCTCTCTTTCTAAACAAATCTTTTTCACAAAAGGCAGTTAATCATAGGCATCACTTGGATTCTGGGGAATATCTGCTAAAGATGATAATTTTGGTTTGGGTAGAGTTGGCATTGGACGTTTGACTGTGACATTGCTTGGCTGCCTGGACCAGCTGTTTATTGGGGCCATTCCGGAATGATCATCAACTCTCCATGCCGGGATGCTCAGCCACCTTCCCTAAGGCAGCTCACATAACCACCAAGGGACTTGATGTTCACGAGTAAGAACGTGACAGTCGTGTTAACCACCGGAGGCCACGCCTGACTCTCAGCAGCCTGTCCTGCCGGGCCAAAGTCCCTCAGACTTGGGTGAAATGCAGGTTTTCTCTATATATCACGTTGTTTGTGCGTGCCATGAAAGGCCGATGAGCTACTGAATGCTGACATAAACTGTCTGAAATAATTCTTGGCAGGCTTCTCTGCAAGGAGAGAGCAGCTGTGCTGGGAGCCCCTCAGCACCATCAGGACTGGACTGAGACAAGCCTGGTGCCTATTGGGGCAAAGCTGACTTCAAACGTTTTCTCAGGTTTTTAAAAAAATATTTTCTGGCCTATTTTTTCAAAGGGGCAGGTGTCCGTGAATCTAATAGATCAAGAGTCCATTTGTTGTGCAGAATCCATCCGCCTGATATGGGTGAGGCCCTGTACCAGGCCCAGGGGAGCTGGGGATGGTGGCACAGGACCGCCCTGCCTCCCAGAACCCAGAGTCTGCTACACCGTGTCCAGCAGAAGTATAATGCAAGATGGATGGCATCTAAATTTTTCTAATAGCTGCAATAGAAAAAAAAGATGTGGGTGAAATTTGATTGGATAATATATTTTATTGCACCCAGACACAGTATATTAAAAAAGATTTCACTAATCAACATCAAACAGGATGAGATATTTTACATTCTTTTCTTCATACTGAGTCTTCCAAATCTGATGTGTTTACACACATAGCATGTCTCTCTGACGACCAGTAGGATTTTCAACCATCCTGGTTTACGCAGAACCACCCGGGTTCTGGCTCTGAAAGGCCTGCATCCCAGGAAAGACTCCGGGGGATGCATCAAGTGCTGTTTTTCCTGAAAGGGTGTGGAAGGCTGGGGGAAAGTAGAAAACTCTTGTGGCAGCCCCCAAATAGGAGCTAGAGCACAAGTATTCCGTGTCCATTGGAAGCGGCATAAATGCCCTCCGCGGTTACTGCCCCTGCTTTTCCCCAGCTGTTGATGGTGGCAGCCACGATTTGTAGTTTACATAACGACCATCCGCCTTGCATGCTCCAAGAGATCCGAATTGCTAATGCAGTGTGAGCGCCTGCCTTTAACGTTGGCTAGGGATTCACTGTTGTGCTTTGTGTTGAGATAGTGCTGCTGTAAGTTTTCACATGGCAGATGCCGTGGCCATGTTGTCTAAGGGTTCAGATCGTGAAAATGAGAACAAGGACAGTGTGAATGCTGGTGTGACCCAGACGTCGCTGACAAAGGAGGCTCACGAGTGCGACTTTGATGGCGGGTGAAGCACACATACAACTGGACTAGGGAGCTAAAAACCAAAAGAGTCCTATGCAATATGCAGAAAAGACGGGATGGGGATGATGGAGGAGCGGATGAAGGCACATACAGAGACTGAACTCAAGGCCCGGACATGACAGGAAGTTCTTCAAAGCCAGTCACAACTTTTTTGTCTCCCCCAAAGCCACCAATATTTAGTCCCCAGCACTGGCCACGAAATGAGCTCGGGCACACCCACCCCCGTACTGAACTCACATTGTCCACTCACTGCTCCGTGCAGCTAAGCGAAGCGACCCTTCCTCACTCATAAATTAGAATTAAAATTTTGAGAAGGGATGTGTATAAATGGGAGAAATTTTGATGAGCTGTGTTATCTACCCAACGATGCAGAACGGATCCTGTCACATCCTATGAACCATGATATTGTTGACAGTCTGTTAAGTGATGCACCGAATCCCGGCAGCGAAATGGTGTTTTCCCAGCTCCTCGTTACTTTGATTTGAAACAAAGAGTTACAAATTGTCTCCTTGATTTCAATGAAGATTTTGATGAAATTGCAGAAAACATGAATGAAAAGATTGTTGATACCTCGTCCAAACACAAGCTAGACTCTGCTCATCCATCTGTGTATTTGGTGACAGGGCAAGTGTAAGTTCCGGCAAACTTCATTTAGCTGATCATCTTATTACCAAAGAAAATGAAAAGCTCTTACCTGCTCAGTGTCCTCCACACCTCGTATACAACACTGCTGTTAAGGTGAGGTCTGCTTACCTGTTACATTGGGGTTTCCAAAAGGAAAGTTTTGGTTACCTTTTAGTTTCCTCAAATATGCGGAAACATGATTTTTGACTTTATAGAAATGGAAGGAGAAAGCCTTCCTACAAGGTGTCCGCCGTCATTGTTGCCGTAGGAAAGATGTTAAAATGTTTGCCTGCCGTAAAATCTAATCTTATTCTTCAAAGTGTGAGACACGAGGAATGTTCTTCTCTAATTTGGAAATACATAAGGATGAGAACAAAGAAAGGGGTTACAGGAAAATGGAAATTTATATGCTCTTTTTCCAGAACTGCCACCAGAGTGTCTGATGCCTTGTGTAGACTGTGGATGAGAGGTCACGCGGGCAAAGAACAAACTCACTTCACGACAGCAGGACTGCTTCAGAACTCAAACATGTCACCAGAAAAAGGTAACTAAATTTGACAGGACATTCTCATTCCTTCAGTAAAACTATAACTTACTTGAAATCCAACTTTGATTTCAAGTTTTGATGACCTCTGTGCTTTAAGACCATTTGCCTGAGAAAGAGAGTTTAACTTCTGGTGACTTCCAGTATGCTTTGGAGTTTGTTTGTTTTTAAGATTTTATTTACTGGGGCGCCTGGGTGGCTCAGTCAGTTAAGCATCTGCCTTCCACTCAGGTCTTGATCCCAGGGTCGTGGGTTCAAGCCCCACATTGGACTCCCTGCTCCGCAGGGGAGTCTGCTTCTCCCTCTCCCCCTGCTCCTCCTCCCCCCACACTCGTGCTCTCTCTCTCTCGCTCACTCTCTCAAATAAATAAAATGTTTAAGAAAAATAAAATGGACATTTTAGACGTGGGGAACCAAAATGATAAATTTACATATGCAAAGAGCCTGATTAATAAGTGGCTGGTCTACCAGAGTGAGCCTGTGCGTACAGGCAGGTGGATGTTCTTTGAGCGCCGAAAACAAATTCCCGCAAGTGCTCATAGGTGTCATCACATTGGACTGACACCAGGAATCCGAGTTTCAGTGGCTTGATAGGAACAGTGCTGTAAGTCAGCATGAGCCGTACGCTTGACCACATCCCGAGTTTCCCACTGCCTAAAAGAAGAGAGGGATGTTCTAAGTTCAGAGACGCAGTGTTGATAAAGGAAACAGGAAGAGTGAGACTGCTCAGAGCGTCATGGGACAGAAGGAAGCGGGTCATGACCCCCTTAATTGGTCTTACCGTATTTTTGTTCTCCTTTAAAGAGTCTTGCGTTATAAAGGATCAAAGTATGGATAGACACAACAGCTTGGATGAATCTCCAGGGAACTATGATGAGTTTAAAAAGCCAACCTCAAAAGCTTATGTCCTGTGTGATTCCATTTATGTAACATTTCTTTTAAGTAATCTATGCCCAAGGTGGGGCTTGAACAGCTCATGACCTCGAGATCAAGAGTCAGAATGCTCCACCCATTGAGCCAGGCAGGTGCCCCAATTTATACAACATTTTTGAAATGACAAAACTGTAGAAAAGCAGGGCAGATTTGTGGTTTCCAGAGGTTAAGGACAGGGGGGAAATGGGACCAGGGGCTGCAGGGGCTGGAGGTGGTTATAAAAGATTACAGGGGAGACCCCTGTGGGGCTGAAACTGCCCGAAGAACCTCACAGGTGCAAAAATCCGCAGAACCACACACCACACACACACCCAGGGGTGGAAGTGAAATTGGGGAGATCTGAATGTATGGATGGATTACATCCACGTCAGTCTCCTGGCTGTGACGGTATACCGCAGCTTTGCAAAATGTTACCATTGGGGTGGAGATGGTGTATTATTTCTTACAACTGTATGTGAGTCTCCAATTACCTCAAAAATTTCAGTTAAACAGAAAGTTGTACATGTGTGTGTCTTCAGAATACCTAATAGCATACTCTCCAAAATTTAAATACCCAATAAAAGATGTTTTAAGTGTAAAATAATGTGTTGTAGTGGAAGACAGAAAGAAACATTATACAATTTTTTCATGATTTCTTCTATTCATTACTACTAATTGCACTGTTAACTAGTCCTGTGGTTAACTAGTCCTGTTTTGTTTAAATGTAACAGAAAAGTAAGTAATACAAAATAATGCATGGTTTCAAAGAAACACCTATTTTCATTTTTTATGTGAAGAGATAGCACACGTGGGTAATTCTTTTCTATGATAGCACTGTGTTTTGGGGTGAGGTCTGGAATGTCTTTGTCCCGGGTTGGCATTCTAAAACCTCGGTCCCTTAAGCTCATCCCAGGTGCTTGGGTGCACCTGAGGCTATAGCCCGGAGGGCACTGGTGGGGAGGACGTGGGGGTTGTCTCTGCAAGAAGAGGACGCACTACACTTCTGCCGAAGCTGAAGTGGCCATCACCGCTGGGGAGATAATTCGGGAGACAGGAAAGGTGCTCATCTGGCAGGCACTTCACTGAACTTCTGGGCCAGGCTCAGGGGGCAGGGGCTGCAGGACTGGAAGCAACCCACTTGAAGACACAGTCCAGAAAAACAGGCCCCTGGGGTTTCCTGAGGACGTCTTCCACCAAGACCCGCAAAAGTCCCCAGATCCATCATCCTCAAATTAAAGTGATCTATGGCCCCTCTCAAATGGAAAATCATCTTCACAGACCCCCACCTCCATCCCAGGGTGTTTAAACTATTTTAATTGTAAACTTTCTTTTTTTTTTTTTTAATATTTTATTTATTTGACAGAGAGAGACACAGCGAGAGAGGGAACACAGCAGGGGGAGTGGGAGAGGGAGAAGCAGGCTTCCCGTGGAGCAGGGAGCCCGATGCGGGGCTCGATCCCAGGACCCTGGGACCATGACCTGAGCCGAAGGCAGACGCTTAACGACTGAGCCACCCAGGCGCCCCATGTAAACTCTCTTAAATACGTACAAATGTAAAACTAAACATAAAGTCCCTGTGTTCTTGGCACTTACGCAGCTATGAATCCAGCCGTGTCTACAAACTAAATCTTACCAGAAATGGTGCCCTAATTGGGCCCCAGTGGGCAATACTGCCGTGCCTGAGTCCACCCCTGTGTCGCACCCTGAGTGAGGCTGGAGCAGTCTGGCTCTCCCCACTCCTCCACTGCTTGAATCCCTGTGTGGCCCCAGTGCAGTGGTTATGGGTCCATTAGGGTGCAGATGAATCACTTTCGTTGCTTTCTCTTCTGTCATCTTTGGCTCACCGCAATTACCCGAAGGCCCTTTCATGCCATTGCGTACTTCCTGAAACACCACACCTGCTCACACAGGAGCCACTCACCGGGTGCCCTCAATACCCTTCAAGAAGCTCCTTGAAGTTAGATATAAAACTATTCTAAAAATCTCAGAATGAACAAACTAACATTTCCCTAAGGAAGCTAGAAAAAGAAAAACAAGACCCAAGACCAGCAGAAGGAAGAGCATAATAAAGAATAGAGCAGAAATAAATGATAGAGAAACGAAAAAAAGCAAAAGAACAGATCAATGAAACCAGAAGGTGGTTCTTTGAAAAGAATAACAAAATTGATAAACCTCTAGCCAAACTCATAAAAAAGAGAGAGGACTCAAGCAATACCACAAATGTAAGAGGAGAAATAACACCACCACAGAAATTCAAACAATCATAAAAGAATATTATGAAAAATTATATGCCAACAAACTGGACAACCTGAAAGAAATGAATAAATTCCTAAAAACATGCAAACTACCAAAACTGGAACAGGAAGAAATAGAGAATTTGAACAGACTGATAACCAGCAAAGAAATTGAATCAGTAATCAAAAATCTCCCAACAAACAAAAAGCCCAGGGCCAGACACCTTCCCAGGAGTATTCTACCAGACATTTATAGAAGAGTTAATACCTATTCTTCTCAAACTATTCCAAAAAAAAAGAAAAAAGAAATGGAAAGAAAACTGCCAAATTCACTCTATGAGGCCAGCATTACTGTGATACCAAAACCAGAAAAAGACACCACTAAAAAGGGCCAATATCCCTGATGAACATGGATGCAAAAGTCCTCAACAAAATACTAGCAAACCAAATCCAACAGTACATTAAAAGAATCATTAACCACCTTCAAGCGGGATTTACTCCTGGGCTGCAGCGGTGGTTCAATATTTGCAAATCAATCAACATGATACATCACATCAATAAGTGAAAAGACAAGAACCATATGATCCTCTCAATAGAAGCATAAAAAGCATCTGACAAAGTACAGCATCCACTCATGGTTAAAACCCTCAACAAAGTAGGGTTAGAGGCAACATACCGCAACATAATAAAGGCCATACATGAAAAAACCACAGCTAACATCATCCTCAATGGGGAAAAACGGAGAGCTTTTCCTCTAAGGTCAGGAGCAAGACAAGGATGTCCACTCTCCCCACTGTTCTTCAACATAGGACCAGCCTCAGAAGTCCTAGCCTCAGAAATGAAAGGCATCCAAATTGTAAGGAAG
>NC_058407.1:175953631-175965060 GCF_002201575.2 Neomonachus schauinslandi | reverse complement strand
CAGAGAAAAAGGAACCCCCATGCACTGTTGCTGGGAATGCAAACTGGTGCAGCCACTCTGGAAACAGTATGGAGGTTCCTCAGAAAGATAAAAGTAGAGGGGCGCCTGGGTGGCTCAGTTGGTTAAGCGACTGCCTTCAGCTCAGGTCATGATCCTGGAGTCCCTGGATCGAGTCCCGCATCAGGCTTCCTGCTCGGCAGGGAATCTGCTTCGTCCTCTGACCCTATCCCCTCTCAGGTGTTCTCTCTCTCTCATTCTCTCTCTCTCAAATAAATAAATAAAAATAAAAAATATAAAAAAATAAAATTTATAAAAAAAAAAAAAAAAAGATAAAAGTAGAGCTACCTTATACTCCAGTAATTGCACTACTGGATATTTACAAGAAAAAAAAATATGTATATACACAAAAACACTAATTCAAAGGGATATAGGCACGCCATGTTAATAGCATTATCTATAATACCCAAGTTATGGAAGCAGCCCAAGTGTCCATTGATTGATGAATGGATAAAGAAGATGCGGGGTGTGTGTGTGTGTGTGTGTGTGTGTGTATACACACACACAATGGAATATTACTCAACCATAAAAAAGAATGAGATCTTGCCATTTTCAATGACATGGATGGAGCTAGAGGGTATAATGCTAATCGAAATAAGTCAGTCAGAGAAAGACAAATACCATATGTTTTCACTCCTATGTGGAATTTAAGAAACAAAACAAAGAAAAAAAGAGACAAACCAAGAAACAGACTATTTATTTATTTGAGAGAGAGAGCACAGGTGGCAGGAGGGGCAGAGGGAGAGGGTGAGGCAGACTCCCCACTTAGCGGGGAGCCCCACTTGGAGCTCTATCCCAGGACCCCAGAATCATGACCTATCAAAGGCAGACACTTAACCGACTGAGCCACCCAGGCTCCCGGAGAACCAGACTCTCAGCCATAGAGAACAAACACACTGATGGTCAGCAGAGGGGAGGGGTGGGGGAGGGGGGAAATGGGGTGGGGACTAGGAGTGCACTTATTGTGATGAACCCGGGGTGTTGTATGGAAGTGATGACTCACTCTATTGAACACCTGAGACTAATGTTACACTGTATGTGTACTAATTGGAATTGGAATTTTAAAGTTTAGTAAAAAAAAAATACTTTGCTAATTACTTGGTAGCAAACATCCCTCCCCTCAGAGAGCCTAGAGCGTGAGGAGGCCCCTCGGCCTGAGCGACTCTGCCCGGCTCAGTGCTCTGCAGGAGGAGGTCATTTTCTCTGCTCACGACGCTTCTAGGGAACAGAAGCCATCAAAATATCTCTTGTCTTTGACCCAGGGACCTCACTTACAGTAATTTATTGAAGGAAATAGTTGGGCCAGAGAGCAGAGGTGGGTGTTCAGGTGGCGTTCATTCACGGTGGGACATCTCCAGCCATAAGGAAATGCAATGAGGAGAATTCATCCAGGCAGCGATAGGGGTGCTCACGAAAGAAGACATACAGTACAATTCCAGTTTTGTTTAAGAAAGGAGAGACGTATGTCAGATGATGCTCTAAAGCATGAAAGGTGGTTCTTTTTTATGGCTTGCTGCAGTGATGTTTTAAAGTGATATTAGGTCCCCCCATACTGGGGTGTTTTTGTGTTTTTTTTTTTTTCATTTGTCTCCTACAGCACAGCTTGCCTGTGAAGTGGAAGAATAATAAAAACTGAGAGAGGACTCCTCGCAGGGGTGGTCTCCGCCCCGGTCAGAGGGCAGCCTCCCTCTCTCCCGTCTGGCTCCCAGGTCACCGTGTTCAGGCTGCCCTTTCTCCTCCGAAGGGGTTGGAGTTCCCAGGCAGGTGGTTTCACAATCAGCGGGAGAATTGCATCCACGGGAAGAACCTGGGGAAGGCTGCTTTCCAGACGGCCCACAGAATTGTGCTAAAACACACATAGTACACAACTTAGCGTCTCAACCATGTTTAAGTGGGTAGTCGCTGGGTGGAGCACATTCACACTGTTGCTCGGCCCCCACCGCCAGCCGTGTCCGGAGCTCTTGCATTCTCGCAAGACAAACTGTCCCCATTAAGCTCCCGCTCGGCCAGCCCCGCTTGGCCAGCCCCGGTCCCACGGCCTACTGTCGGTGAGTCTGATAACTCCGGGCCCTTACGGAAGTGGACCAAACACACCGTTTGTCGTCTTGTGTCTGGCTTATCTCACGGAGCACGGTGTCCTCCAGACTCATCCCTGTGGCAGTGGGCATCAGAGTCTCCTTACTTTTGTAAGGCTGTGGGACATCCCACCATGTGGATGGGCCACCTCGTGTTTATCCATCATCTGCAGTAGACACGCTTCCTCCTCTTGGCTGCTGTGAACGTGGGGGGTGGGGTGTTGCTCAAGACCAGGATACGGACTTGGGCTTTTACCCTGAGTGACCTGAGAGCCACGGTGACTGTGAATGGAGAGGTCACAGGATGGAGAAGTGTTGACAGCTAAGGATGGGCGCAGGGAGACCAGCTGGGGGGCCCCTGTGGTCATCTGAGCAAAGGCTGGTGGTGGCTCATGTCAGGGGCGTGGCCACGGTCAGGGACGTCTGTTTGAAAGGTAGGGAGGAACTGAGGAGAGGTGGAGTAAAGGTAACAGAACATCTGCATCCAGAATTCAGAGGTTCCCATCTAGAGGCGTGAATCTTGGCATCATCAGCTTATGACATGTTGAAAGGAATGAGCGTTGGATAGAAATAGGACATCCAAGGATGAGCCCCGAACTCCTCAGCATCCAGGGGTCAGAGGGATGAGGAAGGACCCGAGAAGAAGCTGAGGCGGAGCCAGAGAGCCAGGGGAAGGGTGTTGAAGAGGAGCATGATCCAGATGAGGCTGCCACCAACCACTGGCTTCTGTGAACCAGAGGTGCAGGGTGAATAAAGCAGATAGAAGCCCATGTTGAGAGTGAGCGCATCCCGATATGGATCTTTGAATTCCAGAATTTGGGATGGCGGGCCAGAGCAGGGACGGCCACCGCTGTCTGTCTGGTTCCTTCTAGGAATCCCGACGTCTGTCGTGCGTGCGAAACCACACCCGGGCCGGGGAGCCACCGATGCCAGCCACAGGGCGCAAGCACAGGTGGCAGAGACCAGCATTCCCTTCTCGGATGCCACCCCTCAGCCCCCAGCCCCAGGAGGAGCCAGAGGTAGGCAGCAGTGGAACGAGCACCAGGAGAAGTGAAATTGTTTCCCCCGAGGCACTGCTCCTGGTAATTTTCCTTCACCGGCTTCTCCGCCAGCCCTGCCTTCTGATCTCACGTTGGCCCCATCATCTAGATGCACAAAGCTTGGGCTTGGGTTTCTGACCCCGTCTTACTTACTCCTCTCCCAGGAGTCAGGTTCTGTTTACAGCTGAAGGTATGAGTTCACGGAGAAGAAAGGACTCTTCCCTCTGGCAACGTAGCAAAACAGGTGTTTGCTGCCCTCCATCTGCTTCCCTGCTCTCAAGACCACGAGCAGACCACCTGCCTCCTCTTTCCACTCTAGCCAGGCTGCTGGTGCAGCTTCTGCCTCAGTTTCCCTGGCTGTGAAACCATACTGACCAGCAGCAGTGGGAAGACAGATCTCAGGGACAGGCTGTTTGCTGCCCGCCTGTCCTTGTCCCTCCCTCACGTGCTCCTCCTGTTCCTCCTTGGATGGAGGCCTTACAGGCCGTGCCTCCAGCATGAGAGGACCAGCACTCCCAGGGGCAAGGTCCTGGTACCGGGATGTCCACCATCTCAAGTGAGAAACCCAGGCAGTGGGCTCTGGGTGCAGAGCACAGGGACGTTGGCCCCCACATGAGCCATGCCCCTGACGCACGTGACACGTGACAGTCGTGAGTGTCCCTTGGCCTGGTCTGCAGGAGTGCAAGGTGGTGCCTTGGGCCCACAGAGCGCTGGGGTTTCGGAGGTGTGCGACCCACCTGCCTGCAAGCCCACGATGGCGGTCCCGGGCCCCCTGCCTGTCCCAGACGCCAGTGGGCTTTGGCCTCAGACCGCCTCTGTTCCGGGGCATAGCGGTAGGGCAGCATTTCCCACCAGCATCCCTGTGTGACGGACGTCACTTATTGACCGCTTCCAGAGGGCCAGGCGCTGCAAACACACTGCCTCCATGCTTCCAGAGGCCCTGCAGGCAGACATATCAATCCTGTCTATAGTGGAGGCTGAGGACGGGTCTGTGTCACACAGCTCCAGTTGGCTGACTGAGGGTGGGTGTGAGGCCAGAGCTGCTGGCCCCCAACCCACACTCCCCCCACCTACCCCTCGGGGAAGAAAACCACTTACAATCTGCCGTCCTTAATACCTGTCATTATTTTATTCCACATCCATGGGTTAAGACACTGCAAAGTGGAATCTCTTTGCTGTTTATTTAAGTGACGTGAAGTTATGTTGAAAAATTATTTTTAGGGGCGCCTGTGTGGCTCCGTCGTTAAGCGTCTGCCTTCGGCTCAGGTCGTGGTCCCAGGGTCCTGGGATCGAGCCCCGCCTCGGGCTCCCTTCTCCGCGGGGAGCCTGCTTCTCCCTCTCCCACTCCCCCTGCTTGTGTTCCCTCTCTTGCTGTGTCTCTCTCTAATGCATAAATAAAATCTTTAAAAAAAAAAAAAAAGGATCGGGGAGCTTGGGTGGCTCCGTCGTTAAGCGTCTGCCTTCAGCTCAGGTCGTGGTCCCAGGGTCCTGGGATCGAGCCCCACATCGGGCTCCCTGCTCCGCGGGAAGCCTGCTTCTTCCTCTCCCTCTCCCCCTGCTTGTGTTCCCTCTCTCACTGTGTCTCTCTCTAATGCATAAATAAAATCTTTTTTTTAAAAAAAAAAGGGTCGGGGAGCTTGGGTGGCTCAGTCGTTAAGTCATTAAGCAGACTTCAGCTCAGGGCATGATCCCGGGGTCCTGGGATCGAGCCCCGCGTCGGGCTCCCTGCTCCGCGGGAAGCCTGCTTCTCCCTCTCCCGCTCCCCCTGCTTGTGTTCCCTCTCTCGCTGTGTCTCTCTCTAATGCATAAATAAAATCTTTTTTTTAAAAAAAAAAAGGGTCGGGGAGCTTGGGTGGCTAGTCGTTAAGCATCTGCCTTCGGCTCAGGTCGTGGTCCCAGGGTCCTGGGATCGAGCCCCGCCTCAGGCTCCCTACTCCGCGGGAAGACTGCTTCTCCCTCTCCCACTCCCCCTGCTCGTGTTCCCTCTCTCACTGTGTCTCTCTGTCAAAAAAATAAATAAAATCTTAAAAAAAAAAAGAAAAATTATTTTTAGTTCCAAAACATGGGAAAGTAGCAGAGAACGTTTGCTTATGTTGCTTCTCTGCCTTGACTGAAATCTGGTGTGTTTTTCTTCATTAACTCTTTGGAATTTATGTAGTTGTAAATAAATATAGTTGTACTTATTCATATATATACAAACATATTGAACCCACCTTATTTATCTCTATGATACATATAGATATCTACATGATATATAAATGTACTGTTTGTAATCATAACCTATATTTACTAACTTTTTAAAAAGATTTATTTGACAGAGAGCAAGTGAGAGAGCACAAGCAGGGGGAGTGGCAGAGGCAGAGGGAGAAGCCAGCTCCCCGCTGAGCAGGGAGCCCGACGTGGGGCTCGATCCCAGGACCCTGGGATCATGACCTGAGCCGAAGGCAGATGCTTCACTGACTGAGCCAGCCAGGTGCCTGTGTATTTAGTAACATTTTAATAAATGCTTTATATATATTATAAAATAATAATTCTTTATAGAACATTTATTATAAAGATAATTTTGGTCTATCTATAACTGGTGACATGTTGTCTCTGCATTGAGAGGCCCTATTTCTGGGTAGAAGACACGCCCACAGGTGGTGTTCACAATAGTGAGACCCAGGAAGGGCTTGAACACCCATCAGTACAAGAATGGTTGGGTCAGATTTGCTCTGTTCTTATTGTGGAGTATGATACATCCAACATAAGGAATGGAGTAGAGCCCTTGGTACCAAGGGGCTCTATCTCAAAGCCTAATGTGGGGAGCAGGGCCACGCTGAGCAGAGCTGCCATGCACCGGTGGTCCACGCGCACCTGACACCCAGTGGCAGGGCGTGATCCTTGTGGGAACCTGCTTGTGTGTGGGAGTAGAGCTGCTGCGAATCTGTCCACGAGCCTCCCTGTTGAGAGAAGACGTTGAGGGCTGAGAAGGCGACCAGGGAGCTTTAGGTTTATGTATCATCTATCAATCATCTATCCTTCTCTTTACCTATTTAACTACCATCTATCTGTGTAATGCTCCCCCCTCTCTTGTCCAGGGTGGAAGGGGGAGGTAATTCAGCCCTCCTCCGTGGCTCACTGTCATTGTTGATCCCTCCTTATTTTCCCCATTTATTCTCCGTATCATTCCCTACTCCACTGCCGTCCCCTTCCCCACAGGCACCCATTTTATGGTTGGCGTCTCTCTTTCTTGCTGTAAGTGTCCTTATTACACACCAGCCCTCTTTGGGTGTGTTTTCACTCACCTAAATGGTGTTATGCTGTGCAAGTCTGTGTTCTCCAGAGAAACAGAACCAGTGGAAGAACACACGCAGGGGAGGTGCATACACATGGAAGAGATATATATATATATATATGAAATTGGCTCACAGGATTATGGAGGCTGAAACATCCTGCAGTGGAGACCCAGGAGGGCCAATGGTGTAAGCTCCAGTCTGAGTCTGAGTCCAAAGGCAGGAGAAGACCTGGACTGGCCACGGGGAGCCCAAATATAGGTTCAAAGATTATTCTGGTCGTGTCTGTGAGGGTGTTTCCGGGTGAGATAAACATTTGATTCAGTAGCTGGAGTCAGGCAGATGGCACTCTCCAGTGTGGGTGGGGCTCGCCCAATTCACTGTGGGCCTGGAGAGAACACATGGTGGAGGAGAAAGGGATTCTCTCCACCAGTTGACGCATACAAGTAACCAGCATGCCATCTGCCCAGTTGGCCTGGGACAATCCAGCTTGTTGCCTGGGACCCCGCCTGCCAGGGTGTCCAGGTTTGCAGGACCAGTGGAGTGCCCCTGTTTGCCCACCGCAGAGTGTGGGGATGGGCACCTCGGAAGGAAGGCCCTGCTCAAGTTCCCTTCCCGTGGGCCTGGGGGCGGGTTGTCGGGGTCTTGGGCACGAGCATCCCAGTGCCCTCCACCTGCCCACCAGCACTTGGCGTTATCCACTCTCTGCTGCTGACTAGACAGAGGTGCAGCGGTAAGGAATTCTCTGATCATAAATGAGCTCAAGCATCTCTTTTTAACTTTTAAAGAATTTTAAGATTTTTAAAATTTTTAAGTCATCTCTACGCCCAGCGTGGGGCTCAGACTCACAACCCCGACATGAAGAGTTGCACACTGGTGCACCAGGTTGGCACCCCATCAAGCATCTCTTCTACTCTTGTCGTGCATGTAGGGTTCTTACCAGTGGATTGCCTGTTCACACCCTTTGCCCACTTCTCTACTGTGTTCCTGTCTTCCTCTCGATGATCTCCAGGAGCTCCTCGTACCCTCTAAGCAGTAGCTCCTTGTCTGTTTTAAACATGGCAAATGTCTTCTGACCAGTCAGTGGCTGCTGGCTTGTCATGGTGTCTTTTATGGAACATTTTTCTTTTTTTTTTTTTAAGATTATATTTATTTATTTTAGAGAGAGAGAGAGACAACATGAGGGAGAGAATCTCAAGCAGACCCTACACTGAGCGTGGAGCCCGATGTAGGGCTCAATCTCATGACCCTGAGATCATGACCTGAGCTGAAACCAAGAGTTGGACGCTTAACTGATTGCACCACCCAGGCGCCCCAGACACCTTTCATTTTGACATAATCAGATCCATCCATGTACTTCTGAGGTTTTGTTTAAGAAATCCTTCTGCGCTGCTGGGAAACAAGCTCTCCTTATCATCTCCTTTAGACACTGTAGCATTCCTTTTCATTTAGCTTTCCAGTCATCTAGCAGTTTTATTTCTTTAAAAATGAAACTTCAAAAAGAGAATATGACAAAATATTAATAGTTAATTCGGGATAGTGGAATCAAGATGCATGTTGCAGTTCTTTTTTGTAGTTTAACATTTAGAAACTTTTAAAATTTCTAAAACTTTGAGTTCATTGTGCAAAATACAGTAACATCGAATAGGACAAGAAGAGCAATTTATGATGCCCCTACTTGGATAGAATCGCTGGCATCATTTTTCTGTGCTGTGCATATACGGTTTTCAGTTAAAGACTTGTCATTTCCTGAGTGCATTTCATGTTCCAGCCTCTGCATTTATGTACACTGTAAGGTGCTGTTTCTTTCCCTTTTTTTTTTTTTTTTAAAGATTTTTATTTGTTTGAGAGAAGCAGAGCAGGGGTGGGGAGGAGCAGAGGGGGAGGGAGAGAGACAAGCAGACTCCCCGGTGAGTGGATCCCATGACCCTGAGATCACGACCTGAGCTGAAACCAAGTTGGTCCAAACCAACTGAGCCACCCAGGCGCCTGTTTCTTTTCCCAGAACTAGCTTTGTTCTTGGACGTGTCTCTTCCATAATTTAAGTCTACGACGTCACGTTCCCTTGTGACTTCACACTGTCACTTGAAGAATCCTTTTCTTCCCATCTAGAAGCCAGTGTCCACACATACTCTGCTTCCTTGACCAGTGACTGAAGGCCTCAAAGTCTTTAACTCCCTCCTCAGGGCGCTGGCATGTGCTGTTCTCTCTGCCCAGAACGTTGCTGGTTCACTCGCTCCGGGCCTCCTCTGTCACCACCGCAGCAGTCTTCCCTGCCTGCCACATTTGCATTTGCAGGCCTCCCACACCCTAGCCCTGCCTCTGCTCCTCTTCCTCCAAGCTGCTTACCGCATTCCCAGACCACTCTGTGAGGCTCGCGCAGGTGCTGTTCCTGCGTAGCCCTGCCCCGGGAGTGTGGGGACAGAGAATGTGATCGTTCATCAGTGCAACCCCAGTAAGGAGGGTAATGCACCCAGGGAGCTGTCCAGGAGTGCGCTGGGTTTGAAATGAAGGGGTCGCGGACGGGCCAGGTGAGTGGGGAAGGCCCTGTGGAGGAGCTGACCCACAGCCGGGGGCAGGAGGGGCAAAGTGGGGGAGATGGGCAAGCAGGGCCCCGGTCGTCCGCTAACGGAGCCCACAGAGAAGTCTCCGCCTTCTCGGGCCTCCTCCTGAGGGGTGGCCTCGTGCTCTCAGAGTACCTGCTAACTGCCGAAGGGGCCCGCACCGCGATGGTAGCAGATGGACTCATGCAAACCAATTCACTGGGACAGACGAGTTCCAGCCAGGGAGTCCGGATGAAGCCAGCACAAACTAGGTGGAAGCCAGTAAGGGTGGGTGTGGGTCCCAGGACGGACTCCAGGTGGGGAACCCGTCCCCTCGCTCAGGTGCTCACTGGAGTTAGCACCGGTGGGCCCGTCCCTGGTTTCGGCCTCTTTCCCCGGGGGGCAGAGACAAGACCCAGAGGACTGCGGGTTTCCTCCCGGCACTGTGTGCGCGCACCGGGGACAGCTTTATCCCTGCTCTCAACTGCTTCTCCTCTGAGCATCCTGAGCATCCTCTGAGCAAGACGTTGCTTGTTCAATCCTAAATAAGTCCCTCCCTGTTTTTGTTGTTTTTGCCAGGAATAGTTTTGCCCCCCCCCCCCCCACCCCAGGGACCAAACGTTTACCTGTGCGGCCACCTGGGCCGGCCGCTACCGCACGCGCGCGCGCCCCCCTACAAGACAGCGCACTTCTCCCGGCTCCTTCCCCGCTCCCTCGATCCAGCAGCCCCCCACCCCCACAACTCGCTCCCGGCGAACGCGCCACCGCTGCCCGAGACACGCGGCCGTTGCGTGCGCTTGCGAGCGGAGAGGCGAGGACCCGCTGGGGCCGTCCCGCCCGCCGGAGCCTCAGTCTCCCCTCCTGTAAAGGGGGCGGCAGTGACTCCTGGCCCGCCCTACAGCGGGCCCCCCAGCGACCCACCGCCCCCAGCGGCCGTGCAGGGCCTGGGGCGCGGGACCCGCGGGGAGGGGGCAGCGGTACGGGCACGGCGGCCTCACGCCCCCCGCCCCCTGCGGCCCCTCCCCCCGCGGCCGCTCTCCCGCCTCCGCAGTACGGCCCCCGCAGCGTACGTCCCCCCTCGCCGTACGGCCCGGCGCGTCGCCTCGCAGCCCCGCCCACCTCGCCTCGGGACTCGGCCTCAGCTCGCGATTGGCCGGGCTCCTAGACAGGCCGCCTTCTCCTTGGCCGAGGGGGCTTCAGGTGGCGCGCTCCAGATTGGTGGAAGTCCGCGTTGCTCCCGCCCCGCCCCCAGGCGCGGCCCATGATTGGCTGGCGTCCGCAAGAGCTCCTCTCCGGATCCGGTCTGGGTGGCGCGGACCAGGCCTGGGACGGCACCGGCGGCGCCGTCCGTGGTGGCTGTGGCGCGAGGCAGGTGAGCTCCTGGGCAGGGGTGGGGGGGACCCGGAGCGAGGTCGGCTGGGGAGACAGGACTGCGGCTAGGGCGTCCCTCACGGCGGGCGGTAGCTGCGGGCCGGGGGCGGAGGGTACGGGCCGAGCCGCGGGCCCCGCCTGGGCCGCCAACGGCCGCCGCCCCCTCCTCGGCCCTGCGCGTCCCCGCACCTGGCCCGAGTCTGCAGCAGGTCTGTCTCGGGGCGTCCCCTCCGCCCGACGTCAGCGGCGTGCCGGGGTGCCGGCGGGACTGTGCGGACGCGTGCGCACCCGGGGACCTCTGTCGTCGCTGCCCGCCCCCACCCGGGCACCCCCGACCCCAGCGCCCCGGATCCCCTACACCCGGGCTCCCCGCCTCCCCAGCTCACCCACACCCAGGAGCCCCCGCCTCCCCCACTCACCCAACACCTGGGTGCCCCCGCCCCCAACCTCTGGGAGCCCCCGCCTTCCCCACTCACCCACACCCGGGAGCCCCCGCCTTCCCCGCTCACCCACACCCAGGAGCCCCGGACCCCCGCCCCCACAACCCCCGGGAGCCCCCGCCTTCCCCCCTCACCCACACCCGGGAGCCCCGGACCCCCGCCCCCCAACCCCCGGGAGCCCTCGCCCCGCAACCCCCGGGAGCCCTCGCCTTACCCACTCACCCACACCCAGGAGCCCCGGACCCCCCGCCACTCCCAACACCTGGGCGCCCCCGCCTTCCCCACTCACCCACACCCAGGAACCCCGGACCCCCGCCCCCCCAACCCCCGGGAGCCCCCGCCTTACCCACTCACCCACACCCGGGAACCCCGGACCCCCGCCCCCCCAACCCCCGGGAGCCCTCGCCTTACCCACTCACCCACACCCAGGAGCCCCGGACCCCCCGCCACTCCCAACACCTGGGCGCCACCGCCTTCCCCACTCACCCACACCCAGGAACCCCGGACCCCCGCCCCCCCAACCCCGGGGAGCCCCCGCCTTACCCACTCACCCACACCCGGGAACCCCGGACCCCCGCCCCCCCAACCCCCGGGAGCCCCCGCCTTACCCACTCACCCACACCCGGGA
>NC_058407.1:175930825-175953531 GCF_002201575.2 Neomonachus schauinslandi | reverse complement strand
GCCCCCGCCTTCCCCACTCACCCACACCCGGGAGCCCCCGGACCCCCGCCACCCCCAACAGCCGGGAGCCCCCGTCTTCCCCACTCACCCACACCTGGGAGCTCCGGACCCCCGACCCCTAACACCTGGGTGCCCCCGCCACCCCCACTCACACCCGGGAGCCCCGAACCCCCGCCACCCGCAATACCTGGGCGCCCCAGCCTCCCCCACACCCGGGCGCCCCCGAGCCCTGCCACCCCCAACACCCAGGAGCCCCCGCCTCCCACATTCATGCAACACCTGGGAGCCCCCCCTACCCCCAACACCCGGGCGCCTCCGTTCCCCGCTCCCCTGACCCCCACCAGGGTCCCGGGCTCGGACTCGGGGTGCTCGGCCTCCCTGGAGTCCCGGGTGGGGGTGGGGCGCCCGCCCCCCTTGATCTGTTGTGCAGCCCTCCTACAGGATCAGAGTTTCTGCACCTTGTGCACCTGTGCGGGCCGGGCGGGGCCTAGTGTTTGTGGGGCCCTCACCCTCAGCCCACACGTGTGAGCCAGTGTAGAGTGCACGCTACCCACCTGGTAGCACAGCGCTCAGGAACAGTGGGGAGGGGGCCCGGGGACTTGTTCGTGCGCCCCACGAGCACTCTAGTATGCCGGGCCTGGCATTCCAGGTGGTGCTCTGTTGTCTTCAGGGCTTCCAGCGAGCTGCTCAAGTGAGTGCTGCTCTCGGTCTCATCCCCGTGTGTACAGGCTCCCAGGGTCTGCAGTGCTCAGAAACTTGGGTTTTGCTTTATTTTCTTCCATTTCGTGGGACACTGTGCAGTTCTTTTAAGTCTGGAAGCTCATGATGGTTAGTTCTGGGGGATTTTCTCTCACTGTTTTGACACTTTTCTTGTTTTAGTTCTCTGTTTTCTGTGTGTTTGGGAAATACTATTATTTGGGCATTGGACCTTTTGGACCCTATTTCTACCTTTTAAAAATAAAATCTTTATCTCTCCCGTTTTCCATTTTTGTCTTTTTGTTTCACTTTGCAGGAGATTTCCCCAGTCTTTTTTTCTCCTTTATTTAGCATTTTATTTTAGCCATCATATTTTAACCTTCCCAGAGCTTTTTTGGTGTTTTTTTCCTCTAAAATTCAGCAGTATGTTTCTTATTTCATAGATGCAGTAGTGTCTCATTCTCTTTTTCCGTGACCTCACTTTTTGCTTGTTTCGGTCTGTCTGTCCTGAAACGTTGGGTAATCTTGGTTGAGCATATATATCTGAGAGTGGGACCGTGCCCTGTCCATGGAAGTTCTGTGCGCCTGCTCTGGTGCTTTCACTGTTGGCTGGTATGAGTGGGGCTTCCTGGAGGAACCCTCAGCAGTATTAACTTTAGGTCCTTTTATTGGGCTTTTTATATTTTCAAGGGCTTTCCACTCTCCTGCCTTGTTTTCAAAGTTGGGTAGAAGAGTGTGGCTGTGACCCTCGAAAATTAGTAAGGAAGTGCTCACTCATCTCCCTTTTCAGGAGGACATCCTGGAGCTTCAGGATTCCTCTTCTGCTGTAGAGACCCCTCGTTGTTTGTTTTTGTTTTAAGATTTCATTTATTCATTTGAGAGAGAAACAGAGCACAAGCAGGGGGAGTGGCAGAGGGAGAGGAGAAGCAGGCTCCCCACTGAGCGGGGAGCCCAACATGGGGCTCTATCCCAGGATCTGGAGATCATGACCTGAGCTGAAGGCAGACGTTTGACCGACTGAGCCACCCAGGTGCCCCGAGACCCCTTGGTTTTATCCTGCAGTCTTTTTTGAGGGAAGGCAGGAAGCAGGAAGGCTCTCTACTACTTTTTTGTGACTGTGGTGAAATACACAACATAAAATTTGCTCCTTTGATGTGTAGGGAGGTGCGTTAGGTATGCTCTGCAACCATCATCGCTCTCTAGTTCCTGAACTGTTTGCCCCCTTAGTGGAAACCCCATACCCATTAGCAGGCAAATCAGACAGTTCATTGCTAGTTTATAGAAATACAACTGATTTTTGTGTGTTGATCTTGTAATGTGCATCTTTGCTGAATTTGTTAGCTTTTATAGTTTTTTGTGAATTGTGTAGGATTTCCTGTATATGAGATCATGTCATCTGCGAGTAGAGATAGCTTTACTTCTTCTCTCCGGTTTGCTGTCTTTTGTTTCTTATTCTTTCCTAACTGCTCCAGCTGGAACTCCAGTACCATGTCAAATGACAGTGCTGGAAGTAGACATCCTTGTTCCGTCCTTGATCTTAGGGGGAAGCTGTCCGTCTTTTACTGTAGAGTATGATGTGAGCTGTGGGTTTAAGTAAATGCATTTTATCAGGTTGGGGAAGTTCCCTTCTATTTCTGGTTTGCTGAACATTTTATCATGAAAGAGCGTTGGATTTTGACAAGTGCTTTCCTGCACTGATTGAGGTGGTCCTGTGGTTTTGCCTAACTGCTTTTAAACAGACTTTAAGCGTTCGATTCCTCCTGTATTTGGGCTCCAGTTTGTACTCTTCCAAACGGAGACGAGTGCCACTGTTGTAACCATTCGGGGGTTCCGTGATGACTGTTGGACTGTTTCTCAGTGTTCCTCATTGTAAGCTTGTGATTCAGCTTTTTCTGGCTTAGGTGTGCTTTCGTTTATCCATTTGCAGTCTAGCCTCTAGGTTTCTTGCTGTTGTCTTTTCTTCCTTTTGTTTTGCTCTGTGGTTATGTGCCTTTAGGAAAAAAATCTCTTTTTAGGAGGGGTATCAGAAGAGAGTGGAAGCTACCGTCTTTGTTCAGTGTACCATTTTTAACTGGAAATTCCTGGGTGACCTATTTTCAGAGAATACTGGCATTTGATGGAGTGTCTGCTCATAGCCATTGTTTCCTTGTTCTGAATTTATGATGATCAGATGGTCTTCAGATTCTGAAAGTAGAGCCAATTTGATTTGCTTACAGTACAAATGCCAGGCAGCATTAGTTTGTAGAAGTGACACAGGATGGAACCATCTTTTAGCATTGCAACTCCTGCCCCTACCTAAATATTTCAAGGTGAGGCAAGAGCGCAGGGAGTCACAGTGCCTTTGAGACCCACCGGGATTCAGGGGAGGTCGTCCTGAGCACATCGCGGAAGGGAACGCCCACATGTAGGTTCCCAGGGCAGATGGGAATAAGACAATGGTGGTGTCTAAGCAGGAGTGATGTGGGACCTGAGACGTGCTGCACACAGTTCAGTGGGGTAGCTGTGCTCGTTCTTTCTTGCTCCCCTCCATTCCCAAATTTGGAACTCGTTGCTATTTTGGATTGCTCACCCGTCTTGATTTCAGGTAGAGGAGACTGGATCTGCTATGTGCTTTTGAAACCGTTTGCTTGCATTGGGCCGCAATAAGCAGGACTGGCAGATGGGAATACGGAACACACCGTTACTGCTTATGACGTACATTGTGATTGGTTCCACTTTGTTGAGGAACTTGTGTCGTTCATTAGGCAGTTCTGTAGTTTGAATCACATGTGTCACCAACCATGCTTGTTATCTGGGTGCTTTGTTCATTTAGTCACATAGGGGCACTCAGTGAATGGTCATCGGTTGCAAGTTTTACTTTAGGAGCTAAGAGCTATGTGACGCGTGCTTCTTGACTGTGCAGTATAGAGCTGCAGGTCCTCGATGTAAGTGGTGGGGAGAGTGCTCAAGTATAGATGAGTGACTCCCGATGGGGAATGAGCAGCTGCCCCCGGGGACACGTGTAGCTTGAAAACAAAGCTGTGCTTTGCCTAGTTGCTTTGTTTTTCAGTCATAGTCTGTATTTTGTTGGATCTTCAATTAATATTATTGGATGATGTGAGCTATATCTAGAATATGGAAAACAGATCAAGTTGATGATTTCTTCACTCTCTGCTACTTACGCTGGAAACCTTTTCAATACCAGAAGACACTGACTTTGAGCCTGCTGCTTCATGTTTGGGAGGATGGAGCATGAAAAGGGTTATTGAGAACTGGTGTGGATTTAAGTGTTTACAGTACAAATAAAAGCCTGTAATTGCTGTTCCTAATTCTCATTCCCAATTATAGTTAGAAATAAAGCACAGATGATACAACTGTTCCGATCCGATGAGCACAGGTGAGAAGCACTTTGAATCCGTTAGTTAGAATAAGGAGGCCCAGGTGTGCATGACCTTTTCTGCTCATCACACGTTTGTATCGCTCTCGGCACGGTTTTGCCAGGTGTGGTCAGACAAGCAGCAGAGACTGGATTTTCAGGTTAAAGGCAAAGCGAGGAGCACGCATAGCAGTGAGTCCTCCCCACTGTGCAGGCACCTACATAGTGTTGATTTATTCAAGTGATGTTTGGGCGCTGCCCTCAGAGAGTGCGAGGTCTTGTCAGAGAGAAAGACTCATTAGTAAGCAATTATTACAGTTTCTGTGGAGTGGTGAGTGCTGGGGGAGTGCTAAAGCCAGCAGCTAACTTGGATTTTGGGTTTGGGGCTCCAGGAGCGCTTCTTGGACGTGGAAACTCAGCTGAATTCTAAGGTCGGGCAGAAGGTAGCCAGGAGCATTTGGGATGGAAAGAGACCAAGGGAATGAGGATGGGGAATCAGGAGGGCCTCCCAGACAAGGAAAGAGCATAGGAACTGTGTACATGGGGCGAAGAGAAAAGGACTGTCTGAGTCCAGGCCCTCAGTGAAGCTCCCCTTTGGATTGGTGGGAGATGGAGAGGAGAAGTGGGACGTCTGGATGGAGGGTCTGGTGCAGTCTGTCTCTCGGGTCTTATATGTGAGTCCTAGGGAGCCATGGTAGGATGTGAAGGCAGTGAGGTGGTCGATCTCTTTGTAGACAGACCGTTCTGGCATTATTCTGGCTTGAGGGGGCAAGGCTGGAGGGCAGGAACTAGTCAGGAGTGCTTGCTAGAAGCCAGCAGGAGATGGAGCAGCAAGGGGAACCAGAAGGAAGAGGTGGTGACCCACTGGGAGGGGAGGAGCAGCCTGAGAGGTGATTTGGACATGCTGGATTTAGTTATTCGTAGATGATCCCAGCAGAGATGCTCAAGTACAATCAGATGCTTACCTCGCTATATACAGAGGAGTTACAGACGGATGACAGGAGTCAGGTCAGTAATAGAATCCACAACAGACTGTTCGTGTGTTCTTGGGTTGGAGGAGGCCTTTCTGAGCCGGACAGGAGGGTCCAGGAACAGCCGACAGTGCAGCCCAAGTCACCGGAGGCTGGCTCAGTGACAAGGGGGGTATCCCAGACACGGATGAGATACGTATGGTTAGTGTCCTGTCAAACGGTAAGAAAAAGGCAGCACCCCCAGTCTTCCCGAGGCAGAGTCGTCACACACAGTCTGGCCCTCCCAGGCCCAGGAGGGGCCCCATCAGAGAGTCACTGCCCAGCACTGCAGCTTGAAGGCGTTGGCCGGGGATAGCATCTTCGCCACAGAAATGGCGTCCTGGGCAGCCCTTGTAACCGTGCTACTTGTAAGGAAATTTAGTGCATCCTGGGTTTGAAGCAAATACAGTAAAACTGTGTTGTCATGCTTTCTGGATGCTCAGAAGAAAGACCCTTTATATTAACGTGTACAAAATAAATAACCTGACTTTGGGCTTTTGCTGAAACACTAGGATAATACCACTGTCAGAGGCAGTGGGTTTTTTATTAAAAAGATCTGGAGCACTTTTCATCGGGAGCTGGAAGTGTGTAATAACGTATCTTCACATAGAAGTAATTATCTTCCCTAAAAGTCAGAGCTATTTTCTTACGTAAACAAGCCCGTCCCGCCTACATCTCTTCTGTTGTCTCATCATTCTCCCCCAAAGGGAAGAGGCACCCTGTCTTGGCTGGATACTGTTTTTCAGTACAGACTTGCTGCTGATAATAACTAACTTTCGTTGAGTATTTTTATCCTGTGCCAGCACCGCCGAGCAGGTTAGGTGTACTCACTGGTTGGCTCCTCCAGTAACGCTCTGAGTGTGGGCGCTGTTGGTACTCCCAGTTGATGGCACCACGGGGGTGTGAGTACATTGTCCTCTGCTCCCAGGTTTGCACAGCTGAGTAAAAGAGCTCGAACGGACCCCGCGGGTCGGCCTGCCCCCATACCGCTCCACAGATGAAGACCAAAAAAAATGTTTTGGAAAATAATAGTTATTGGGTTAGTTGTTGAAATTGTAAGACTCACACCTACTCTTTAAAAACAATGTTGAACAGTACAGAAGGAAGTGAGGAGTGGAAGTGTCAGTATCTATAGTTTACCATTTAGTGTTTTTTTCTTTCAAGTTTAAAAAGATATATATATATATATATATATACACATATATGTAACTTGTAGCATTCTGTGAAGCTCTCTCAAGTATTTTTGTTTTAGTCATCTGTGTCTAATTCACTGTTTTACTCAGTTCATTTTTAGGATTCTCAGTATAAATCACAGTTTTTCATAAACTAACATTTTATTTCTTAAGATAAAAACAGATGAACGCCAATTCCTATTTTTATATGGTAGAAGTAATTACATTGAACATGACGTTTGGAAAACACTCATTTCTAACCCAAATTATGATCTTTTTTATGGTCTTAGACCAAATTATGATTTTTTTAATATGTAGGCAAAAATAACTGATGTTTTTATTAGTCTCTACATTATTTAGTTTTAACAGGATTAATATTGAGCAGAAGAGGTACATTAAGATGTAGTTCTAGGGTGATGGGCACCAAGGAGGGCATGTGATGGAATGAGTACCGCGTGTTGTATGCAGCTGACGAATCACTAAACTCTGCCCCTGAAATAATGCTACACTATATGTGAACTAACTTGAATTTATATAAAATCTTGAAAGGAAAAAAAAATTAGTTCTAAGTTTTAAAGGGGCACCTTGAATTCTATTCTGAAAAGTAATCCTCTTTGCCGAGGAGTGACAGAGGAAAACACCCAGTGTAGCTGCCCTCCGGGTGATAAGGATCAGCCAGGGCGGTGATAGAATGTTGGTCAGGCGTGCATATGCGTGCGCACGGCCCCTGGTACCTCTCTGGAAGGTCCTTGAGGGACTGCCTGGCCAGCGGGGCGCCCACTGCTGGCCAGACGCGCCAAGGCTTGCAGGCCAGCAGGAGCCGTGTGCGGTCAGCACCCAGCGTCCAGCGATCCTGTGGGAGGGCACTTGTGGCAGATGGCGGCGTCTGAAACTGTGCCGAGAGCTGGGAGGAGCGTCTTCTCTGTCGCTGTCCCCTTTGATTGCTTCTGTCCCCATGGACAGGGTATGGGCAAGAGCCGCCGCTCCTGACCTTCGCCTCAGGGGGACCCGCCGCAGGTCGTTTCTAAGGATTTCTGATCGGAAGGCAGCATTGGCCTCTTCTGCCTGGGCTCGTTCTGTCTCAGCCACTTTGTCAGTGACTAAATCAGCTGGAAGTTTGATTTGTAACCTGCTCATCTCTAGAAACAGTGCTTTGTGCACTGCTTGATAAACATAACTGTCAACTAGATGATGCTACTTGGAGTCTCCAGGGGGTAAAAGGAGGTTCCTTTTTCCAGTTTTTCTTCAGAACTGATAGCATTTCCTAAGAAAATGTTGTGTGCTAATATTATTTCAGAGATGTTACAGTTTTTTCTGTGTCTTTGGTTTTGCCATTTCCTTGAAGCTCTGTTTTCAACCCTTGCGTGACTTGTAATTTTTGAGATTTTTCAGGCATGTTTTCTAGATTGTTACTAGATTAGTACATTCTAAATAGTAAAAATTCAAATTATATGCGCTCACAGAACTAAAATTCATTCTTGGTTAAAGCGTTCAAGAACACAACAGCTTTCTATTTTCATCTCTACTGTATGATGTCCGTATAGCAGTATGTACTCAAAGGGCTTTGAAGGAGAAGCCTAACTGGGGCACCTGGCTGGCTCAGTCAGTTAAGCCTCCGACTCTTGATCTCAGGGTCGTGAGTTCGAGCTCCTCATTGGGGAGCCTACTTAAAAAAAAAAAAAAATCTTAACTCTGATTTTATTTTTATAACTTTCTTTAAACGTTTTTTTAAATTCTGGTTTTAGAACCCTACTAAGAACTGCATGTTTGTAAAGATACTTAATTCCTTAGGTTGTAACCAAAGTGCAGCCTGAACAGAGGCCCTCTCCTTCTGTGCTTGCTAGCATGTGTGTTTTCTTAGCCACAAGTAGAACGAGATATAAGGAGACAATGATCTTTTCTGCTCGCAGATGCTTGCACTCGGCCCTGTGACCCCTAAGATATGTGCTTTTCCTGGTTAGGCGTGGCAGCTCAGAGTCTGACGCTGCCCGTCCTGAAGAAGCTCTCTTTTACCAGGGCGGAGGAGGTGCCCTCATGCACTCTGCCAGGATGCCCAGCTGGGGAGAGTCCCACCCTGGAGCTCTGGGCCTGGGTCCTGCCATGACAAGGTCCTAGCAGCCGGAGCAGAACACTCTTGAGGACAATGGAGTCTGGACAAGGCCCCTCTTTTGTAGCACATGTGTTTGCAAAATGTCAACCTCAGATTCTTTTCAGGGTTTTTTGATGCCATTGAAGACATTTTCAATCTGCTTTTTCACCTACTGTTGTGTGAGTGCAAATCAGCTTTCCCTTGAGTCTCAGGCTGGGGCTGGTAGAGGCAGGGCCCTGAAACCAGCAGAAGGCTTTGGTGTTATGGGGATGGACGTGGAGGCTGGGAGCAGCGTTTTGAAAATGCGTAGCACTCAGTTTAGTTAGCAGTGGATCTAGAGTTGCAGTTTGCTGTTCAGAGTTCTGACATACTCCTAACAGAGGTCTGGGGCTGATGCGCCTCCCACCTGTCCGCTCCCCGTTGGAGCTGTCCGCGCTGCCAATGGCCTTTGCCTTTCCTTTGGGCCTGGGATTGAGTCGGTCTCCATCTCAGGGGTTGCTCACTCAGAAGAAAAACAATCCATGTTTAAAGGATTGGGAGCATAGGCTGTATAACTTCATTCTACCAGATATTCAAGCTCACAGTTGAGCGTCGTGTGCCAGGCACTGCCCTGCACACATGATTTCATTTCCTTTTTTCCACTTTATTTCATTTTCATCCTCTGTATTTAATGCTCACATTTCATGGAGGGAACTCAAGAGTGATTTCAAGTGTTAGGTGAGAGAGGGAGGGAAAACAGGAGAGAGCAGAGTCAGTGGAGAGAAGGACCTAGGTAAATTCCAGGACCATTCACCGTCACATCCAGGAATTCTGTGCTGCAGTAAGCTTGGAAGAGAGCAGCAATCCTCTCTCCCTTCAGAAACTCTGAGTCCCGCGTGGTGGAGCCTCCGCATCCACCTGCCTCTTTGCAGGTTTTGCTTTGCCTGAGTTTGGTCCTCTTGTGCTTCTCCAGGGGAGAAGTGGTTTTCTGGCGTGCGGACTAAGCTGTGGCCAGAACACCCCCCTGGGCCACGGGTCTCATGAAACTGGGGCCGGGCTCTGCATATAGCTTTGTACTTAGATGCGCTTCACTGGAGAACATGACATAGAATTCATGTGGTTCGAGGAGTGAAATCAGAGTGAGTTGGCAGAAGTAAGCATGTGTGTCGTGCCCTGGCCCTGGCCCCGGCCCCTCCTGTCTTCCTTTCCTCCAGAGCCATGCTGCCTGGTGTTCGTTCTAGAGTCTGGTGTTTGTCCACACTGGTCCTCTCTGGAGGGTGTCCTCTTTGGGCATTTTATTACATCTGTGTCTCCTCTCCTGACACATTTTATCGGAAATCTACCACTGTCTCTTGTGTCTCCCTGTTCTCACCGGTTGGATTTTTGATGCAGTCACTGCTGTGCTGGAATCCTGTCATTTCTGGGATTCCGTGATAGCCAGTAGCTGTGCTTGGTTCTTTGGTTGGATTTATTTCAGAGACAAGAAATTAAATTTATTTATTTAGGAATTTTTTTTTTTTTTTAAAGTAGGCTCCATGCCCAGCGCTGAACCCAAAGCGGAGCTTGAACTCATGACCCTGAGAGATCAAGACCCGAGCTGAGATCAGCAGTCAGACGCTTAACCGACTGAGCCACCCAGGCACCCCAAAATTAAATTTATTTTTAAATTGTGGTGTAAGGCCTGCCTGAAACCTGGCTAGAGGTGGTATGGCTCAGCTTTGTCATCTGGCTCATTGATGGGAAGAACCAGGTTGTAGGATTGTAGCTGGTCCTGCACCTCCTGTTAGCTTCTGAAAACATCATTCCTCATGCATTAGAAATTAACCAAAATCTCTTTCAGGTGGTTAAAAATGTGAGCACATATAAATGTAACTTTTTAAATGAGGCTGTGAGTTCTCGCCCGTGTCTTCCTCAGGCTCTGTAGCTCTCCTGTGCTGAGTCATCGGCTGCAGCTCCTGGGTCCTCGGTGGCCCTTATCAGCCAGTCAGTAGAGGCAGAGCTGGGATTGGAGCCCAGATCTGAGGACTCTGCCCTGTCCTTAGCCGCAGCCTCTGATGTCTGTGTGTCATGGTCCTGATCGTGGAAGTAAGCGCTCAGGTATTGGCTTCAGAGCTTCTGCAGTTCTTGTTTGTAACACTGACCTCTGGAAACTTCAGGGGTGTAGTCACTAAGGATGTATCAGACACCAGTTGTAGCCTAGTTGGGGGAAATGAGCGATTAGGACAGATTTTTGCTGGGGTTTAATAACGTAGGCAATGCAGTTATTGAAGAATGTTAAGGTGAAAGGTCACTTTGGGAATGAAGTTGGGAAGATTGGGTTTTGTTAATCAAGTGAGTAACTAATAGGGAATAAAAACCGAGTCCGGTGTCCACTCTGGAGAATGAGGACGGTTATGGGGCATTTATATCCCTAGCATTTCATGGTTGCTTGGTGAGTGAGTGCTCGGCGTCAGGGAAGTCAGGAGCCATTGTGAGACACTGCCAGGGCGGGGCTGGGGCCAGAGGCCCCGGGAAGCCCAGGAAGCCCAGGAGCGCTGGGAGCCGTGCTGCTGGGAGGGGACGCAGCAAGAAGACGCCCGGTTCTGCTCTCCCACTGCCCCTGCGCCTGGACTTCAGTGTTGGCCAGAGTAGACACTCGGGGGATCAGGCAGGGCAACAGGTGGACAAGCACACAGGTAATGCCAGAGTTCATTTTATCTGTCGAGAGAGCTTGAAGTGTGCGTTAATAGATTGCCACATGAGGATGCACTTGTTGAAGTGTGTTTCGCGGGCAAGTGGGCTAGGTCTCTGAGAAGGACTGAGGAGTGTTGAAATGTTTAAAATGGAGGAGTTTTGTGGTGTTTGTTGAAATTAGTAGGCAGGATAATTTTTATAATGTGAACAGGGTTTTTTATTTCTGTGTTTCGGAACTCCTTAAAGAATATTTGTGGAGCACCCAGGTGGCTCACTTAAGCATCTGACTCTTGATCTCCCCTCAGGTCTTGATCTCAGGGTTGTGAGTTCAAGCCCCGTGTTGGGCTCTGCACTGGGCATGGAGCCTACTTAAAAAAAATTTTTTTTTCGGACTGGTTCAAAGAAAATGGTGTGAATCAAAGTACTTTTGGTTTAGTTTATAGAAAACAGCCATTTACACATAAATATTTTTTGTCCACGCTGGTCTTTATTTTTAGTGTTATCTTTCATAGATTTTTCAACAGTAGGTTATGAATCATATCACTACCATGTGGGGTCTTTTTTTATATTTATTTATTTGAGAGAGAGCATGAGTGGGGAGAGGGAGAAGCAGGCTTCCCGCTGAGCAGGGAGCCCAGTGCGGGACTCAATCCCAGAACTCTGAGATCATGACCTGAGCTGAAGGCAGATGCTTAACTGACCGAGCCACCCAGGCGCTCCTGTTTATTTTTAATTTGGAGGGTGTGTGTGAGAGAATATTTTTAGCCAGAGTCATTCCAAAGAAATTCAGATGACAATCTGAAAAACAAAACTATTTATTTTTTTTAAGTAGGCTCCACACCCAGCGTGGAACCCAACATAGTGCTTGAACTTAACTTACGTGAGGTCAAGACTTGAGCCGATATCAAGAGTTGGATACTTAGGGGCGCCTGGGTGGCTCAGTCGTTAAGCGTCTGCCTTCGGCTCAGGTCATGATCCCAGGGTCCTGGGATCGAGCCCCGCATCGGGCTCCCTGCTCACAGGAAGCCTGCTTCTCCCTCTCCCACTCCCCCTGCTTGTGTTCCCTCTCTCGCTGTCTCTCTCTCTGTCAAATAAATAAATAAAATCTTTAAAAAAAAAAAGTTGGATACTTAACTGACTGAGCCACCCAGGCACCCCAAACCTTTTCCTTTTTTAAAGATTTATTTATTTTTAGAGAGCGTGCTCATGCAAGTGCAGGGGGAGGGGTGGGTGGGGGAGAGGGAGAGAGAGAATCCCAAGCAGACCCCTCCTGAGCAGGGAGCCCGACGTGGGGCTCAATCTCATGACCTGAACCAAAACGAAGAGTCGGATGGTTAACTGACTGTGCCGCCCAGGTGCCCCTAAAATTTTTTTTTAAGATTTTATTTTTAACTAGTCTTTATGCTAAACATGGCTTGAACTCACAACCCTGAGATTGAGTCGCACGTTCCACGGACTGAGCCATCCAGGCATCCCCCAAAACCTTTTTAATTAAAAAATAATCTGTGTTCTTTGGGGGGAAAATAAAAGTGTAAGCCGTGCCTTCTGCTTGTGCATCGTTCAGCCTGCAGTTTTCTGGTTTGGCAGCGTGTGGGCAAATGGCATCTAGAATGAGCGCTTGACCGTGGACTAGGAAGCCATTCTGTTGTAGTTAATAACAATGAAAACTTAGTACAAGAGAGTGAGAACGTTTGATACCTTTAAGAATTTAAAAATACATTTTAAAAACGGTCTGAGTCACTCTCTGTTTTTTGGAAAGTGCCCCAGTTTTCATAATTATAAATGAGTAATCTAGGGTTTCCCCTTTCACTCCTGTGGGTGTGTCATTGTAGGGAGCTAAACATAACAGAAGGACTTGTAACTATGAGAAAATTTTGTCTCCGTTGCTTAACAAATAAAAAACAAAAACCGACTACTAGCTTTGTTTCACTCAAATTGTGACAGTGACGTTTGGGTCCCCAAGTGCGTGCCCTGGGTTGGCTGCAACAGACAGGACTTGTCTGTGTGTTTCTACCCTGTTAACACCCTGCATTGCTTTTTCCCCACTTCTGCAGTATGACTTGAGGCCGTGACCATGGATTTTTCCCGGCTTCACATGTACACCCCTCCTCAGTGCGTGCCCGAGAACACTGGCTATACCTATGCACTCAGGTGAGCGTGCTCGCGTCCGGTCCCATCGTTGCCTGGTCACCTCTCCGCTCTTGAATGCCCGGGGTATGGGAGCTTCTTGCCACTTGCAACCAAATGCTGTCTTCTGAAAGGGAAAATAGCTGCAGAGTTCCTATTGTACGAAGGCTTTACGAAACTATTAAACCATGGAGATGGGGAGGTGGTTTTGACAACCGGACATTCTGGTGACTCAGGGTGAGTCATTGCCAATGTCCTGTTTTAGACCCCACCCAAGTGGCTGTGGTCTCCTGGATGAATCGCTGTGGTTATGGGTAGGGTTTTGTGATTTGTATTAATGGCGGGGCATTTTGAAGTGAACAGAAATAACCTGGAAAGGGATTTGCCTGTGAGAGGAGGAGGAACCCTAAACAGAATTTTGATGAAGCCCACGGTTTCCAGAGCAGCATTGTCAGAAGCTCAGTTTTCTGTGCTTATTCTGACATGATACTGAAGTCTGAAAGTGGCTGAGTGGCCCCTTGCCTGTCTAGTTCACCAGCTAGGAGGGATTGTTGAGACGAAACTGAAGAGTTACACACCACGGGTTAGTGCTGGAGAACACAGCACTCAGCGGGAGAGAGTGCTGTGTTCTGAGGAGACGTTCAAGGCACACAAGGAAAATGCTTGTGCAAGTTTTTTCAGTGGCTTATTTTCTGAAGGATAAAAATAGAAACTAATAAAACTGGAAGATATTTTAACAAAGGTACTCTTTTTTTTTTTTTAAAGATTTTATTTATTTGAGAGAGAGAGAGCACATGAGAGGGGGGAGGGTCAGAGGGAGAAGCAGACTCCCCGCTGAGCAGGGAGCCCGATGTGGGACTCGATCCCGGGACTCCAGGATCATGACCTGAGCCGAAGGCAGTCGCTCAACCGACTGAGCCACCCAGGCGCCCAACAAAGATACTCTTTAACCGCGTTAGTCAAACCTCACATTAGGTGATTGAGTTTTTAATTTACAGTTTTAGGTTTTGTCACCCTTTGACTATTTTTGTCAAAGGTCCTGAAATACTGGGGCGCCTGGGTGGCTCAGTCGTTAAGCGTCTGCCTTCGGCTCAGGTCGTGATCCCAGGGTCCTGGGATCGAGCCCCACATCGGGCTCCCTGCTCGGCAGGAAGCCTGCTCCTCCCTCTCCCTCTCCCCCTGCTTGTGTTCCTGCTCTCGCTATCTCTCTCTCTGTCAAATAAATAAATAAAATCTTAAAAAAAAAAAAAAAAAAAGTCCTGAAATACTTTAGAACAAAGGGAGTGGGCCAACTCAGTAAAAGTGTTCCTTATTCTGTATTGTAGAGCATAAAAATAATTACTCCTGGCAACTTATTTTTAGCATTTAGAACCTATTTTGAAATACAGTTCTTTAGAAGTGCACGTGTGTAGGTCTCTGCCTTGGGGAAGCGGTGCTGTGAGTTTCAGCACGCCACACTCCACAGCCTTCCTTCAGGTGGACGTGTGGGTGGATGTGGGAGCAGATGAGAAGTGGCGTAGGAAAGGTGCCGTGCTGGGAGCTTGGACTTTATCTGAGGGCGGTGGGACCCAGCGAGGGGTTTTAAGCTGGGAGTGGCCTGACCAGGCTTGTGCTCAGAAGGAAGGATGCTGAGGGCCTGGATGCTGAGGGCTGAGGCCGGCAGGGTGGGTAGGGGGTAGGGGCTGCTCAGAGACCAGGGCAGGCACGGAGGTGCGACGCCCATGGTGGCCGGCACCGGCTCCTTCCCCTCAGTGCTGGTGACTCTGCACCCCTAGCCGATGACTTGTCCAGCACGTCTTCATTGTGGTCTTCTTTGTCAGCACGTCACTGAGCGCACAGAGGATCCACCAACATCCTGGTCATTCCACTTATTGAATTAAACTACTTTTCTACTGTGGAGACTGCCTTAGCGTGAAAGTCTGGGGGGGGGGGCGCGGTGATAAGCCCCCTAACTCCAGCTTCCACCCCTCTGGCGCTAGGCCCCTCCCTCCCTCTCCAGTGGGTTGTTGTGAGCAAATCTCTAAAAGATGATACTTTAAAAACAACTAGCCAGAATACTAGTATCACACCAAAAGCTCTTGGTAATTTAAAATAACCCCTGGTGGGCGCCTGGGTGGCTCAGTCGGTTAAGCGACTGCCTTCGGCTCGGGTCATGATCCTGGAGTCCCAGGATCGAGTCCCACATCGGGCTCCCTGCTCGGCGGGGGGTCTGCTTCTCCCTCTGACCCTCCCCCGTCTCATGTGCTCTCTCTCTCATTCTCTCTCACAAATAAATAAATAAAATCTTTAAAAAAAAAAATTTAAAAAATGACCCCTGGTATCTCTGTTAATACACTGGAGAGTCACTGCTCAATTTCCCGGATCCTCACTTTTGTTTTAAATCAACCTAAACAAGATCCTCCCATTCTTCCTGAGTATTTACCTCTGAGGTTCTCCTCTGTGTTTCCTGTGGTGGTTCGATGCAGAGGTTTGATCAGGGCCGGGTTCGTGTGTGTGCTGGCGGGACTCTGCACTTCCTTCCTATGGGGGATGCCTGGCGCCTGGGGTGGTGTGGAGGCTGTCCAGTGCTGGCGACTGGGCCGGACATCCCTGAGGAGCCCCCCAGCTCCACACACGATGGGGGTGCAGCCACTGGGACACTCCCTTGGTTCCCAGAAGCCCCTCAGAGACCCCGCCCCCTGGCCCCCGCGAAGACGAGGAGGCCCCAGCTCAGGTGGCAGCCCACCCTCTGGAGGCAGGTGTCTGTGCCAGCCTGGCAAGTGCACCACGATCTCCAGCGTGGACGCCGAGAGCAGAGTCTGTCGAGGAGGGTCCCGTGCTGCCGGAAGGCCACGCCAGCGACGGGACTGGCCCATAGCCTGTGAATCCAGCACCGTGGGAGTCTGTGCACAGAGGCAGCCTGAACGGGGCAGTGGGGGCAGGAGTTGGAATGAAATGTGTCGAGGAGTGAGTGTGGACAACTTTTTCAGCCAGTGGGCCTGGTCAGGGGAGGAGAAAGGACCCGGCTCTCTTTACATTTTGTTCCCCCCCCCCTCCCCGCACCATGGGGACAGATGAGAGTGTGTCTAGATGCTGATGGTTGGGAGCCATAGAGAGGTTGAAGGGGAGGGAAGAGGCACTAGACAGAGAAAGACCCAGCCCGGAGTGCACAGATGGCGTTCCGATGGCCCATCTGCTGTAGCGGGAAGGAAGGGGAAAGGGCCGCGTGAATGTGCGTCATTCCATAGGCTCCGCCTGAGAGGGGGCAGCAGTTCTCCGATGAGGCTGACTGCCTACGGAGGAGGGGCAGGGCCTTATGCACTGGAGAGCCAGAGGTGGGGGTGAGGCGGGACCTGGTGGCTTTGAGGACCTCGCTGCTGTGGTTCCCAGGGGCCTGCAGCCCTCAGGTACATGGGCACAGCTGGGTTCATCCCGGGGTCCCTGCTGCTGGGACCCAGAGGCCAGTGAGCCTGGGGGAGGGGCTGTGACGAGAATCCTGATCCGGAGCCCAAGTGAGGCTGAAGAGGACCCCTTCGGTGAAAGATCCCAAATGGTGGGTGATGGAGGGTCAGGGGTCAGGGGTGGCCGCGGAGGTCACATAGAGAAGAACTCGGAACCGTGGGGGTTTGGACAGGTGCCTATATGGGACTTGCTCTGCCCAGTGGCCAACCTGCTCTCTTACGACACTGTAGCTCTGCACAGCCCTGGTGGGAGTCAGCACCACGAGCCCCCGTGGCACTGCTCTGCTTCACGGCTTGCGGCTGCCGAGCGTCCATATCTTCCGGCTTTCAACTGTGGTAGATTTTTCTCTAGTCTTTTAATTAAAAGTGCATCTAGGGCGCCTGGGTGGCTCAGTTGGTTAAGCGACTGCCTTCGGCTCAGGTCATGATCCTGGAGTCCCGGGATCGAGTCCCGCATCGGGCTCCCTGCTCGGTGGGGAGTCTGCTTCTCCCTCTGACCCTCCTCCCTCTCATGCTCTCTGTCTCTCATCCTCTCTCTCGCAAATAAATAAAACCTTAAAAAAAAAAAATTTTTTTTTAAAGTGCATCTAAATAACAGACATTTTTATTTTTTATTTATTTTTTATTTATTTTTTTCAAAGATTTTATTTATTTGACAGAGAGAGACACAGCGAGAGAGGGAACACAAGCAGGCGGAGTGGGAGAGGGAGAAGCAGGCTTCCCACTGAGCAGGGAGCCCGATGCGGGGCTCGATCCCAGGACCCTGGGATCATGACCTGAGCCGAAGGCAGACGCTTAACGACTGAGCCACCCAGGCGCCCCAATAACAGACATTTTTAAAAGAATAACATTTAATTGATGAAGGAACCAAACTAAAATCTGCTCTGAAGGATTCAGTCTGTCATTATCTTTGGGGCCTTTGTACTCTTCTTTTATTCCAGTTACAATAAAGTCCTGTAACACCCCAGTAGCTGAGGTGCAGGCTGGCCTGGGTGCCCAGTAGCTCACGTCTCCTACAGACGTTTGCACCTTTCTGCTGAGCTCTGGGCACATCTGTCTGTAGGAACCTTGTAGGAATGATGGTTGGGATCCCAGCCTAGGGCAGAGGGTGCCACTGGCTTGTGTGGCCCCTGGGCTGCAGCCCTGGTGGAGGCGTTAGTCCTGAAGGCACCACATAAGTGCTGAGACCCAGACCGAGCGGCCTGTGTTAGCCCTGTCCCCAGGGAAGGATGGCCAGACAGCTGGTCCAGACTCAGAACCTGCAATGGCTGGTCCCTCCTCCCTTCCTCTGAGCCCTCTCTGCTTTGGAGTTCATTGTGTCCAGGTCAGACTGAAAGGGCCTGAGGACCCCTCTGCTTTCAGCTCCAAAGGTAACCACTGTTACCAGTTTGAAGAGAACCTTCCAGGTCTCTTCTGTGCCTTTCCCTATCTATGTATGTATACGAATGTGTGCTTCTGTTTTTTGTTTTTTAAGGGATAGACCATTCTTTTTTTTTTTTTTTTTTAAGATTTTTTTTTGAGAGAGCACAAGCATGAGTGGGGGGAGGGGCAGAGGGAGAAGCAGGCTCCCCGCTGAGCGGGAAGTCCAGTGTGGGACTTGATCCCAGGACCCTGAGACCACGACCCTAGCTGAAGGCAGATGCCCAACCGACTGACCCACCCAGGTGTCCCTCTGTTTTTTGTTTTTTTGTTTTAAGTAGGCTCTAGGCCCAATGTAGGGCTTGAACTCATGACCCGGGGATCAAGCGTCGCACATTCCACCAAGCCAGCTGGACGCCCCGTGTGCTTCTGTTTTATAGTTTGTCGTAACATAAATAGGATGATACTAGAATCTTTCTGTTTAGCAGTATATACAGATCTCTCATGATCGTGTTAAAGAATTCAGACAGATGTAGCCTGGTTTAATTAACCATTCCCCTGCTGGTGGACAGTTCCTAGTTGTCTGCTGTTGTAACATTCTTGTTTGCTTCTTCCAGGGCCTTTCTAATCAGACTGACGGGTTTGGAACACCCTTCTGATGGCCAAGGCATTCCAGGTTCTGGGTGGGAGTGCCGGGGCCCCTTCTAGATTGTGCAGGGGTAGTAGTGTTCCAGACTGGAGCCCCCAGGGCCCGTGGGGCTGGGCTGCACACTGTTGGCTTGCTTGCCTTCTGCTTATTTCTGTAGTGGTCTGGAGTGACCACCACCTGGTTTGGGGCTCATTGTCTTTGGATGTTTGGCTGTCCTTAGATGAAGAGGAAGAGTGTGCTGGTGGAGGGGACTGGTCCATAGTTACACAATAAACTCTGACTTGAAAGAACAGAATTTTCTTAAACTAAGATTGTACTTGTATAAAATATTTTTGGAAGGAAAGCATAACCATACTTTAGGTTATACCCAAATTCTGCTTAGCATACTTGCGGTGTGCTCAGCATGGGTGAGCGTGGTACGTCTCTGCCCCTGCGCCAGCCTCTGGTGCAAGCGAGGAAGGGGCTCTTCCTGAAGTTGTGCGAGCACCTCAGCGTGGATGGCTGGGGGCAGCTGGCGTTTGCTTACTGTCCGTTCGCTTGAAGAGTTTTCAGTGTCAGATCTAATAACATTTAGGGTGAACATGATTCTGAAAACACTTTTATAATCTAAAACATAAGGCAAACTTGTCCTTAGCCCGCTTCCTTTCCTTGAGAGCCTCGTGGCTCCTGTTGATTTCCAGGCGCTCAGCCCAGTCTGCTCTCCTGAGGAGGCTGTTGTCTACTGCTCCCTGGACGCCTCCCTGTGGGTAAGGGGGCCCGCAGAACACAGGCCCCCTCCAGCAGGGCGGGCAGCCCCTCCTCAGCCTTCCCAGTTTGCCTTCACGCCCCCTTTGCTGCTGTCTTTGGCCAGGCCCCTCTGCCCACGGCACCTTCCCTGCCGAGCGTGGCTCGTCTCTGGCTGTAGGTGTGGAGTCCTCACTGGTGGTGACCACACAGTCGTCACCTGGATGGTCTGGGCGGATCCGGACGTGCGATCCCCTTCCCGGTGGAGGCACACGATAGGTGCTCAGTTAACGCATCTTGCTTTGGAAGAACTTGCTAATAGCACAAAAGAATGCGTCTTTTAGTTTGAGATGGTTACGTGGAAGGGTACTGAAGTGACTTTGTGACAAGCTTGTGTCTGGCTTTATGGTGAGTTAGACGCGAAGTAGCGTTACGTACTGCCCAGTGTCTGGCTGCTTTTCTCCTTGAGAGATTAGCTGTCACATGGTCCCTGTCTCCTTCACTGCTCTGTCATAGAGTCTACTAGTAAATGCATTCTGGTTTTTTAGTGATGTTGACCTAGTTCCCGATAGGTGGAGGTTCTCGTGAGCACATCCTAAAGCAGGTTAGGGTCAGCTCTAGACTGAAATATTTGGGTGCCTGGGGACTTTATCTCATAGATGGCGTGGCCAGAGTGCATCTGTGGTGAGCATCAGTTGTCCACTAATTTGGGTGACTTCTGCTTTGTGCAAAAGCCATCACACAGAAATGGCTGTCTTTAAAATCTGCACTAGATCAGTACGCGTTCTGTTCATTATTTGCTCAGTATGTTTCAGAAACTACTGTCTGCGTTATTTATCTCTGACAAGTTTTTTCCCTTCTAGTTCGAGTTATTCTTCTGATGCTCTGGCTTTCGAGACTGAGCACAGATTGGACCCCGTGTTCGATTCTCCAAGAATGTCCCGCCGTAGTTTGCGGCTGGTCACCACCACGTGTGCCGTGGAGGATGGCCAGGCTGGGGACGCTCACTCCTGTCCCGGTAGCACCGTGTCCCTGAAGGACAGAGCGGCCAGGTAAGCACTGCTTCCCAAACGTGCTCTAACACCGTGAAAACCAAATGTACAAGCTTTCTGGTCTGCAAAACCACACTCTTGCGTCTAAGGATATGTATGAACACCACGAAAATTCACACCTGAAGTCGTAGCTGTGCTGCGGATAAGGACCGAACCTAATTCTGGGCCCTGTGGCTCGTCTGGTGCCGACTGTCTTGTGCAGGCTCAGATTTCTGGTTCTCCGGCCTTGTGCTCAGATCTCAGGGAGGAGCACGGGCACCGTGGAGCCGGCCTCTGGCCTTGTCTGGGGGGTAGCCTTACCAGACGATCGTGTGGCACGTGGATGAGCTCTGTCTGCATTGTTAGCACTTGGTCTCTTTATTAGAATCTGTGTGAACTAACAGATGCATCCATGAAGTTTAGCTGTTCACCTCTGTTCGTGATTGCGTTCACTTGATTTCTGAGCTCTCCATGTGCCCATCACATGTGCATACCCAAGAAGGAGCAGTTGCAAAATCTTTGTGCCATTTCGAGATAATGTTCTATTGCTCACATAAAGAGGAGTTTCCAGTCTGAACGGTCATCTTTCACTCAGGGTTGGGGTGGTTCCTATGAAGAGAGGTGGTGGAACGCCACCTTGGAGCCAGGCTGGGCGCTGGCGGCCAAGGCCCCACGGGCCTCACACTCAGTGCGGGTTATTTAGAGCATAGGAGAGTGGGATTGCAGCTCAGAGGCTCAGGAAATGCACTGGAGGGCCCCCGTCGACTCCACGTGTGTGGCGCTGCAACCTGGCTGGTTTTCTGCCACTGGGCAAGGCCACAACCCGTGTCTGGGTGCGGAGTGCTCACACGCAGCGGTGCTTCGCTGTGTCCTGGCTCCTTCCCTTGCGGAGGGAGGATCTTCTCCCTGCCCCAGCCTGGTGCTGACATTCATAAAGTTAGTTTTTAGGGGCTTTGTTGTTATCTGTGCTGAATACGGGTACAAGAAATAAGATTGCAGCCTTTCCTTGCTGTCCTTAATGCCATTCCATCTTTACCAGGGACTGAGCAATCAAGCGGTATGTGCGTGCGCACACCTATTCTGAAAGGGGTTAAATTTTGTAAATCATAATTTTTAAAGTCATTTTTATTAGATTAAGTTTTAACCACTTTTGGGTTGTGGGGCCCAAAAGAATCTGAAAACTGCCTTGTGTGTACAATTTTAGAAGCAGCTCTGGGACCCCAGCTTCAGGATTCCTGTGTCAGGTTAATGGGTGTTTCATTACAGCAGAGAAGACATAAGAAAATGACCTTAAAAATACTGTATTTGTTTTCAAAGATTTTGTGTTGGTAAAATAGAATCCTTTTGTATTTACTATAAGAAAAAAGTCTATAAACTTGTTCCTTTTATTCTTTTTTCTTAGAACAGTGAAGCAGCGCAGGAGTGCAAGCAAGCCAGCTCTTAGTATAAACCACACCTCGAGGAAGGTCGTGTCCTGCGCAGTGGGCCAGAGCGTTGCTAGCACGCGGTCGGGTGCGGCCTGCCTACGGCCTCCCGTGCTGGACGAGTCTCTGATCCGTGAGCAGACCAAAGTGGACCACTTCTGGGGTGAGTCGTCTGCCCCTCACAGGGTGGGAGAAGCTGCGGGAAGGTCCGAGGTTTCCTCTAGACTCCAGTTCAGAATGCACGCAGCAGCTCGTAAGCACCTGCTGCTTCTGTTGGCTGTGCTCACGCATTAATCACTTGCGACGTGGAACCAGCTGAAGTGGTCAGGTTGCAATCTGATAACTCTTTTTCTAGGCATGTTACTTCTGTAGGATGGGGGAGCACGGTTGTTAGAAAAATCCTCTGGTCTAATTTCAGGTTCCAGACTGCTCTCAGCAACAAGGCAGACACAGTATTTTTGAGTCCTTAGAAAGTACCCCGTGTGGACGGATTGACACTAGGAAGCAGTGTGGCTCGTGAATCTTCTTATCGAAGGCAGCAACAGTGTGACCCTGTCCTCGCCCCTGGCAGGGTGACGGCCACAGGGACATGCAGCTGCTTGCTTGTGTCCACTCCATGTTCTGTTCGGCCCCTTTGAGAATATTAGAAGATGCAGATCAGCTCCCAAAAGTTTGTGTGCTAATTTGAGGCAGCATTGGGATTGGTGCTTGCTCCGTTTGAGTCAGCTAGCAAGGGTAGTTCCCAGGCGATGCCGGAAGCAGAGGGTGCTGGTGGGGCTTCTGCCTCTCCATACCGGGGTCTTGTCTTCCTGCCTGTTCTCCAGGTGTGTGTGTGTGTGTATCAAGTGTGTGCTCGAAGGTGCGGGTGTGTGCGTGTGCAGGTGTGTGTGTGCTTGAAGGTGCAGGTGTGTGTGTGTGTGCGCGCACGCGCCGGTGTGTGCTCGAGGGTCCGGGTGTGTGCGTGCGCAGGTGTGTGCTC
>NC_058407.1:175902024-175930815 GCF_002201575.2 Neomonachus schauinslandi | reverse complement strand
TGTGCGCGCATGCAGGTGTGTGCTCGAGGGTCCGGGTGTGTGCGTGCCCAGGTGTGTGCTCGAAGGTGCAGGGTTGTGTGTGTGTGCGTGTGTCTGTGCATGCGCAGGTGTGTGGAGGCGCTGTCTCCAGAGATGTGCTTTCGCCTTGAATCAGAAGATCATGCCTGTATATATCTGGAGGAGTTTCCATTAGTTGCAGGCATTTCCGGGAATAAATCTTGACCGTTGCCAAAATGCCGATTTATTAATCATTGTAACCTTTACTTTTTGTGTGTGTGGGCTTTGTTGTGATAATTCGAGCTCATGAGCTAACGTGTGTGTGTGTGTTTTAGGTCTTGACGATGATGGAGATTTTAAAGGTAACTATTTTAGTCCTTTTTTTCTACCCACTTTTCAAGATGGAAGTGTTTTTTTTTTAGGTATCTGTGGATTGTGATAAACTGGTTCCCCCTACTTTTTTGCAAACTTCAGGTGGAAATAAAGCTGCCACTCAGGGAAACGGGGACCTGGCAGCAGAAGCCACCAGGATCAATGGCTACACGTGCAGCGACTGCCTCCTGCTGTCCGAGCGCAAGGACGCGCTCACTGCTCACTCCGCGCCCCGCGGGCCGTCGCCGAGGCTGTACTCGAGGGACACGAGTCAGAAGCCTGAGTCTGTCTCTTTGAAAGGTTAGAAAAAGATTTCCTGTCCCAACGTTTTTTATAAACCTGGTTTTATAGGCCTTTTGGCATCTGCACTGTTTCCTGTCATTGACTTGAACTCAAAATTGTCTGATAAAAGTTGAAGAGATGCACCAAAAATGAACTTTGTTCCTGTTCATCCTGTTTGAATTTACATTTTTTTGTGGTTCGTAGTGTCTGAAGTTCTGTGAATTTGAGCTTTGGGTGAGCAGAGGCAGATCCCCCTTCAGGGAAACCTGGTGGCAGCGTGTGGCCACTTTGTTTTCACATGAGGTCACGGACGCTCCCGTGAGTGGGAGGAACAGCTTGGTGGCGGTTTATGCCCGTGAGATGAGGAGCGTGTAGTCTCTGTGGTTATGTAAGAGTCCGTGAGCTCGGGGTTCCTCGGGAATGTGCGGTGCTGGGGTGGGTGCTGGCAGCAGTCATTCACTGTGTGCCCGTGGCCCGTTCACCAGCCGCGGGGGGCTTCCAACGCCGGGCTGCATTTGCTTGAACAGAAAGGCCCTCAGAGCTGGCCCTGGACCCACTGCGCCTGCCACAGCTTTTCCAAGCAGGCCTGGGGGGCACCCTCCTGGGCCGGGGGCTCGCTGCCTCTCCTCTTTGCCTGGGTGCCCTGGGAGAGCATAGCGACAGATCCCCGTCCAGGTTCCATTGCACGGCCGAGACGTCCTGCTGGTTGGGGACTCACGCCTGTCCGTGATTCCCTGCCCCGTGGTCACGCAGAGGCCAGGGGAGCCCTGGCTTCCGAGTCTGCAGTCCCCAGTCTGTTTTAAGCCAAGTGCCGGTCTGCGTGGCTAGGCTCGAGAGCATATTCAGTCAGGTGGGCAGGGATCCAGAAGGGCAGACCTGTCATCTGTCTGTCACTGTGTTCCTGGCCGTGCCCTACACATGAGGGCACTCAGTATTTTTCAAATGACTATTTTGACAAAATGAAGGATGGTAGTAGCAGGACTGAGAGGTCTTTCCATCTTAGTGTCTTATCCTTGAGGCTCAAGTTTCTAGGTTTGTCTCCTTTGGGTTATTGACGCTGTTGGCATTAATGTATCAAAACAGGGAGGCAGGAGAGGGAGGTGGCAGAGTTGGTCCGAGGAATTCATTCCAACACCTTCTGGATTGTGGAGGCCAACGTCGCGGAGCACTCTCTGGTTCTCCCTGGCCTGCGCCCCAGCCCTGCGGTCCTGTTCCTCTCCACATCTTCTAGACCACCACACTGAGCTTTAGCTAGCTTAAGAAGCCCGATCGTAAGTGATGGAGCTGGGACCTGGACCCAGGCATCTGGCCTCTGGGGCGCTCTCCCTGAGATACTGTGCCACCTCCTGAGGGCTAACCGTCCGGGTGGAGCCTGGGAGCCAGGCCCGGCACCTGACTGAACTCCGTGCAACCATCAGACGTGCCACGTGTCTGGCCTTATTGAGGCTGCATTTTTGAAGCATGCCATCACCAAGAGGAGGAGAGTCAAAGCGTGTTCCACCAACCATAACCTTGTGCGGTATCTGTGCTCACAGACCAGCGAGCATGTGTAGAAACACTCGCTGCTTTCCTGCAGCCCCGCACTCGCATCATGGTAAAGGTCACGTCTGTATTCCCGACAGCCAGCTGTCTTCCTCCTGAGGCTGTGGATGGGGGTTGATGGCTTGAGCTCAGCTCAGATGGAAAAGTGGGTGTGGTTTTGGTAGTAGCCTCTGGAAGTCTTTTGTTTGAATTGGTCTTGAATGTTTTTGAGGGGAAAACAAGCTATATTTTTATCTGCTTTGGGCCTCTGCTTATCACCTTCCTTGCTCTTTTGAATTATAGTGATTACGACCAACACTAATTTAAAAACATCTGTTCCTAATTATTTGGGTAAAGCATTTATCAAAGACATTTGGAGATCCCAGACATGCACAAGGAAGAAAATTAAAGTCTCCTGTAACCTACCACCCAGAGGTGACCCCACTACGCGCTGGGTCCAGCCCGCTTGCTCCCGCGGTTGCCTGTGGAGACCATGCTGCATGAACTGTCACGCTACCACAGTTACTGAAAATATGTACAACTCTTCTCGAGCATGAATTAGTAACACCCCACACATTTTCTGTGTTTTTGTTTTTACTTACTCTGGTTGTAAAATCTTGGAATGGTACAGATAAAAGAAGTTCCTTCTCTTGTCCTTCCCCATCCCCCTCTGGTCTCCCTTCTAGAGGGAACTGATGCTAATAGTAAGAGATCATGGCGAATTCTTGTGCTTTTAAAATGAGCTAAAATGCGGGGCGCCTGGGTGGCTCAGTCGTTAAGCGTCTACCTTCGGCTCAGGTCATGGTCCCAGGGTCCTGGGATCGAGCCCCGCATCGGGCTCCCTGCTCGGCGGGAAGCCTGCTTCTCCCTCTCCCCCCTGCTTGTGTTCCCTCTCTCGCTGTGTCTCTCTCTGTCAAATAAATAAAATAAAATCTTTAAAAAAAAATAAAAAGGTCCATTATAATAAATAAATAATAAAATGGGCTAAAATGCACATAACATAAGATTAACAGTTAATCATCTTAAAGTATACGATTCAGTGGCATTTTTTAGTACATTCACAATGTGCGACTACCACCTCCATTTTGCTTTTGTGCGCTATAGAAGTACGCAGTTTGCTTAAACACTGTCATGGTACGCATATGGCTTTGCAACTTCGTTTTATATGCCGATTCAGATGGACTTTATTCTTTCTGATTCTTACCTGATGTTGCATTTATGGTTATATCAAAATGTATTTAATCAGTGTCCCTTTAGATGGACATTCATGTTTTTTCTGTTGGTATGCATTAAAGATTTTATTAGAGCGAGCGAGCGCGCGCACTGGTGTACGCATGCATGAACAGGGGAGAGGCGGAGAGAGAGAGTCTCAAGCAGACTCTGCACTGAGCACAGAGCCTGACACAGGGGCTCAATCTCACAACCTAAGCTGAAGTCGAGTCGGACACTGAACCAACTGAGCCACCCAGGCGCCCCTCTGTATGCTTCTAGAAACAATGTTCTTTGGGTGTGTTTCCTTGTGTATATGTATTTGTATACATGGGCAAATCCTTCACTAAAGGGTAGGCAAATTAGAAGTAGAACAGCTGCATTTGAGTTTACCGACCCACTTGAGCCGTGCGGTTTCTGAGTCCTAAACGTTTTGAGGTTCAGGGGAAGTGCAGCCTTGACAAAACATGAATTTCTGATTCACATCAAAAAGACTTTTTTAAAGGCTTGGAAGTCTTTTCCTTGGGTCATGCAGACTCTACAGAGCAGGGTACCGATGGGGTGTCTGCACGCAGACAGACTTGGTTCCTCTGGGGAAGCATGGACAGCTGGGCCCTCAGGGCCTTCCCGGGCCTCACAGGAGGCACCCAGGAAATCAGAGACGGAAAACAGAGTCTTCCGTGTTCTCTCTCTTGCCTGTGGCAGCTCTTAACTTACACCTTCTGTTGGGGGATTTATCTTAGGATAAGGTCAAAACCATAGGATAGGTTTTGAAAAATTATCATTTATGTTGGTGGCTTAGACCAGCACGTGGCTTACTGAACCAGCCTCAGGCTTTAGAGAAATCAGGACTTAGGTGCCTGCCTCCTTTGGGCGCGGCGGTGGTCGCTGTGCGCAGCTGCGGCTTGAGCCCCACGCTGCCCGGACACGGCTGGGGGGCGGGGTGGGGGGGCTGCCGCACGCGCTCTTCCTGTGCTGGGCGGCTCCCGACGGCAGCCACTCTCCTGAAGAAACTGTAGCTAGCAATTAAATACTTAAAAAGCTGCTCCAGTCTGCAGCTCCTAAATAAATATCACTGCTGGGAGAAAAAAAAAGTTTTTGTGCAATTTCAATTTGAATAGATTCTTCCAATTGACTCCCAAAAGACTGACCCAGATTGCTGTCCCGCGGTGGCACTGTGAGGGTCCTCATTCCGTGTGCTCTTGCCAGTTCTTCATTTGTTCATGCTTTCACAATTTTTCCTGTTCCATGGGTGAAAAATGGAATTTCAGTGTTTTTGATTATCAGTGGAACAGACCACGTATTACCTCTTCATAAGCGTTTATTTTATTTCGAAGCTTCACGGGAAGTTTTCAGTGCCGTGTGAAAGATGGGCAGAGGCACAGTGGGAGACACTTGGCGCTGATGCTGGAGGTGGGGGGAGGGGAGGCTAGCCGCGCTCCTACGGGTGTTTTGGTACAGCGCTCCAAGTCACCAACAGGCTACTCAGTAGGCTATTTGGAAAAAAAAAAAAAAAGAAAAAACTCATTTCTTTAAAATCCCTCCCCCTCAGACTTCACCGGTTCCAGCTGGCCTCACGCCATACATTCTGAACTCACGCAGGGCTCCCCAAGCCAGGAGCGGGAGTGGACCAGTGTCAGAAGCACTCCCGGGTCTGCACTCCGTGGAGTAAAAATTCCTAGCAACTGTGGCTTGTAGAGGATCACCTTACACATTTCAGGCTAACAGAGGAAAAGTTGTCAGGGATCCTGTGGTATCTTGAAGCTGCACTAACAACGCGTAGCAGGAGACCCCCGGCTTCCCTAACGGACCTGCTCCTTGCAGGTGCTCAACGCCGGAGGCTTCTGTAGCGTCCCCTGTTGCAGATGCTGTGGCAGGCGTCTCTGAAGCTGCTGGGCGCGTCTGGGGGTCCTTTTCCAGGCACGTGACAGAGGACGGTGGTGGTTGAGCGGTATCTGGACTTTGGAGTGTTTGTAGGCAGGATTGGGGTGCAGTCATCTCAGACGGGCTCTTATGTGCAGGCTTGCCTGTGACCGAGCCTTGGCGTTCCGCTCTCTGGCACGGGACCGCTGTGTGGCTCTGTCTCCATCAGGAGGTGACATGTGTCACGTGGGGCAGAGTGATGTTTGTCACACGGCTCTTCCCAAGTTGTCGTCTGAGACGGACGTGTGAAAGGTTGATTCTACTTTGCCCCAATGAGTAACTTGGCTGGCTGACTTTCCAGGGGGAGTAAATGTTGACTTTGTGGGAAGAAGTAACTGTGTTCACGGTTTTTCAATAGGCGGTGCCCCTGTCCACATGGATAGGATTTTGTGGCTGGCCAAGGACACTTCGTCATCCTTGTCATCATTCTTAGTTCAACTTTTTCGAATGGTTTTAATGAAGCTCAGTTATGAATCAGAAAATTACAAATTGAAAAGTTATGAATCAAAAGATCGTGAATCAAAAAGCTATAAGTCAAAAAGCCATGAATCAAAAGGTATTTAAATCATTTTTTTCTCCTTTTTCCACCTAATAATACTTTCAAGGTGGAGAAAACACTGCCTTTCCAGCGTGGCGCTTCCTCCATGTTTCTCCTCTTGTGCTCTTACTAAGCAGACTTTCTTTTGGCGCTTTTCTGGGGTCTCCCTGCGCTGATGGAAGTTTTCATGCATTTGTACTGATTCTGTTTTCTGAAAGGGGAGCAGCGTTTCAACATTTTTAAAGTCATTTTTTAAAAACTCAAGTTTTGATTCTTACTGTCTTCTTAAAGCAGAAACAATTTATTTGAATGGCGTTTAGAATGTAGTTGTTTACAGCCATCTTTAAGCGGGCCTGTCTCTGTTGCTGTGCTGCTTTGTTCAGCCAGTGGGGCTTTAACCTCTCTTCTCCCTAAGCCCAGCCCTACCGCCTGCCCCCCACCCTGCCCCCCCTTGCCTCGCCTGCACACGTAAGCCGGTGGGGGCTGGTCTTGCATGCTCTCTCTCTGACCGTGCGGCCCCGTCGGCATCTGGGAAGCGTCTGAACTCTCTGAGCCTGTTTTGCGTGTATTGCAGCTCATTCCAGTCACTGTGGGACAGTGAATGTAGGAGGGCTTCTCAGAGAGGACGGCCACCTCAGTGTGAAAGGGGAGTCCTTGTGTAAGTATGGCGTCTCGGCGCGTGGGCTCGCGGGGCAGTGGTGGCAGCTCCCCGCAGGTGGCAATACGGGGCTGTGGACACAGACCAGACGCCCCCTCGCACGTGCGGACTTGCCGAACCCTTAACAATAGACGGCAGGAGCCGCCAGATTGCATTTGCTTTGATTTTTTCTTTTTTTGCATAATTGAGTTTCCTAATTTTCTCAAACTGCCATTGTTGTGCACAGTTCCGGTTGACCAGGTTTGCATAGTAATCTGTCCAATTAACTGCTTGTCACCAGCACCCACAGGTGATGACTCTAGGAGGAGGGGGCTCCTTGAGACGCACACAGCTGTCCGCTCGCAGTCCTCGAGTCCAGAAGGGGTAGCAGGGGCCATTGGGCACATCTTTTCTTACGCAGGTTGTCGTTTGTACCTTTTTATTTTGTTTTTATCATGTTGTTCACAAATGCTGTAGCTCCTTGTTTGTATTGGCAAGTCAAGTGCTTGTTAAAAACGGACAGGAATAATACCGACTTTAGCTTAAAATACAGAGAACGTCTCTCTTGAAAACCTTCTTTGTAAATGTATTTAGTATAAGTTACATGTCTGAAAAGTAGCTTGCTTGAGGTGAAGTCAAAGGCTTATTAGAAAGGCTGGTCACGCCCCCGCGGGGGAGTTGATCTGAAAAGAAGCTGCTTGTCCTGTCCGTGCCTGGTCGCTGGGACGCACAGCCTCGCTCCGGGGACTGCCGTGTCCTGAGCCTCTGCCGCACGGAGGCTTGCATGTGGAGTCAGAGGGTTTCCAATTCATACCCCTAAGTTTCTTGCCGAAGGGGCACCTTCCTTAGACAGCTTTTTTTTTTTTAAGTTGAGCTTCAAAAATTATGGTCTTTTAATTGGTAATAAAACAAAATGATAGATTAAAGAATCCCCTTAAACCATGTTTTTTCTCACATCGAGCATAGCGTCAGGAGTCTCAACACACGTGTTTATAGGAGCATATAACTTTCAGCAGGTACTCTTAAAAAAGTGAAACAAAATGGATTTCATAAGCGGTTTTCTGCCTTATATAATGTGTGATGTTTGATACAAAATTTGTCTTATTCTGTCATCCAGTGGTACTACCATTTGTAATCCCAAAATACTTTTTCACTGGAAAATGTTAGCTTTTAGAATGGTCTTGGAGTAATGAGCCCTCCTGGTCTCACCTGGAGCTGACTGCTGGTGTCTGCAGAGTTTTATCTGCAAGTTGTGGGGGCACCAACTGTGAACACTGCGCTGGGGGGTGGGGGGAGGCTGGCCCGCGGCCCCCCCGCCCCTGGGAATTTCACAGGGAAGTCTGCGTTTCACGTTTTAAGTATCTGCAGGAAGAAGTGAACAACCCTTCAGCATGTAATAGAATTTCCTAAGTAAATTTCAGAGTCTTGCTTAGACTTAAAATGGTTGGTTGTTTTTTTTTCCCTGAGAAGAGACTGAGCTGACTTGAGGGAATTTTGGTAAGATGCATACGAGGGGGAGTTTGTTGCTGTATTGTTAAGTATGGAGAGTGGGTTTTCTGGTGTATGTTTTGAGTGTGCACCTCCCGCACACATGTCATCTGTCGCAGGTCACCTGTTGGTGCAGACGCTGCAAAGGATCGGTGCTTCCGGATGGTCCGTGTCGAAGACACTGTTGTCGGTTCTTTGGTTGGCCGTAGTAGCTCCAGGTGGTTATTTTGGCTTTCTCTGTTAGCATTCTCTGCCAGGTCTTTGGGCAGTTAGGCACCTGCAGTTAATGATTGATCCAGCCAAGGGGAAGTTTCATTTTAGGGGTACATGCTTTGCTCCTTGATATAACATGTTTCATTCTTGATTACTTAGAAGTGCTAACATAGTGCTTTGGGTGCATGAGCGTTTCTTTGTTTCCCTGCTGTGGAAGTCCACCTGCTCCCTTGAACTGGAATGGAGAATGCATGGATTTGGTTGTAGCCTGTTTTGTGTATCAGCTTCGCTTTGTGTGCTGCTCGATGTTCCTGTGTTTGAGTACGTGGACACTCTTCTCAATATGCATCATCCCTAACTTCATCTTCAGATACTTACACAATATTTGTTAGCAGATGTCCTTGTGCTTCTTTGACCTTCACAAAAACAGTCCATTTAGGAGTTTGATTTTCTAAAGAACATTTCTTTAGAATGTTTGGTATTTTCTCTTTCAGGGAAGGCAGCCTCTGGAATATTCTGGTGGCTAGGGATTGGATGGTACCAGTTTGTTACTTTGATTTCTTGGCTGAATGTGTTTCTTCTTACAAGGTAAGGAAACCAGTATGTCAACTGAGTGTTTTTAAGAACTGACTTTGTGCTCATTGCAGGATATAATTTGATTTTTTTTATAATGATTTAACTTTTATTTACATTGTTTTTATAGTTTGGTATATTAATGTCTTGCCTTTTTTATATCACTTTATATTTTACAAAGTGTTTTCATATTTTTATGTAATTTTTCAAGCCATTCCTGTGAGAAAGGAAAGGCAGCTGTCATTCTTAAAATCACAGTGTATAGGAGTGAAGTGCCTTGTCAGCGATTACACAGATCGGGAGGGGTGTGGTCAGGACTGGGAGAGAGGGTCTGGTTAACTCTGGGGCAGTTCACCCGGCCCCAGGTGACCTTAGTGGGCCAGTAGCCAAGGTCCTTTAGTGCCCAGCATGGTGCCACGCGAATCAGTAGTGAGTGTGTTTGATTGTTACTCTGGGCCAGGGGACACTATTTTATAGAAGGGTCCCCCTGTGCGTGTATACACACCTTGTAGATAACACCGTAACTGCATTTCTGGGGCGCCTGGCCGGCTCAGTCGGAAGAGCACGTGACTCTGATCTCAGGGTCTTGAGTTCGAGCCCCACGTTGGGTACGGAGCCTCCTTTAAAAAAAAAAGCAAGCAACTGTAAATGCATTTCTAATACCGAGACTTTCATTTTAAAATAAGGGCGTGGTTATTTTGTATAAAATTCCCCAGAGAGGTAAAATAGAATGGTGACCCTGACTTTTCTTATATCCAAGTTAAAATTTTTCTTTTTATTCCTAGGTGCCTTCGAAATATCTGCAAGTTTTTAATCTTGCTCATTCCGTTACTACTTTTACTAGGTAAGTAAACTTTGACTTAGTTCCGTGATGAGTCTCTACACGGGAAGATGTAAATGAGGGCAAGAACTGAGCGTTTCAGTGCCTGTTTCACAGAGCGTTGTACACACATGCAGTTGGCTCTTGTCCCCTTCAGGTGCGGGTCTGTCCCTGTGCGGCCAGGGAGACTTCCTCTCAGGCCTGCCTGTGCTCAGCTGGACACGCATGTACGGAGCCCAGCGGGTGGATGGCCCCGAGAGCTCGGTCACACCTGACGCGTCTCACCTGAGCCAGCCACCGGAGGTAACCACACAGAAGCTCTCTTCTGTGGCATTCCCCATCTGTATTCCTCAGAGAAGAGGCCCCTTGGTTCAGAAAATGTTGTTAAATGTCAAGTAAGCAAGCTTTATAGTTCCTTAGATATTCTGAGACAGTTCAAGTGATGCATATGTAAGTAATCTCGTTCAGTTAATTTTAATTTAAGAAACAGTAATATGCATTACTTTGGAAAATATAGAAGGGAAGAAGAAAAGACAAGCCCCCATAGTCTGCCCCGTAAAGAAAATCCCTGAGGACGGACATGGTCCTGTCCTGTCCTTTAGCGTCTCCACACGGCTCGTGGGGCCGTTGTGCTGTGATCCTGTGCTCCGAGGTTATTTGGTGCCAGGCCTGACGGCCCCTTTGTGCTGCTGGGCTTGCTCTCACTGCTGTAGGCTGGCGACGGGGCTTCCCACTGGCATCGGATGAGCGAAGTGGAAAGGCAGATGACCTCGCTGTCTGGACAGTGTCGCAGGCATGACGAGAAGCTCAGAGAACTAGCCGCTGTGCTTCAGAAACTGCAGGCACAGGTGGACCAGATGGACGGCGACCGCGAGGGGACGCTGTCCTTGATTCAGCGTGTGGTAGGGCAGCACTTACAGGAAATGGGTGCCGACAGACTGTCGGGTTCTCAGGTAATGTGGGTTCTCGAGGGTCTGTTTTCTTTTTAGGGATGAAGGACAGGAGAGGCACCGCTGTGACAAGTGGTCGTGCTCTTCGGCTGTGGGGAGCAGTTGCTGAGGGCCAGGGTGGTTTCCTGGTGCTTGCCGGAGACCGGGAGCTACAGCCCGGGGGACACCAGCAGAGTGGGTGCCCCGCTGGGGGCTGGGGGGCTGGGGGGCTGGGGCGTCGGGGATGGAGTCGCTGTGGGTGGCTTGTCTTGGGAGCCACGGGACCTGGTGCCCCGTCTGCGAGTTGTTCCTGATGCACATTTTACTTTGAAAATGGATTGACCATAATAATTCAGTGAAGTTTCACTGTCAGCTGTGATTTGATTTGCATTTTGTATCAACACTGATTTGAAATGCTCAAATCTGTGATCTAGAAAATCTCATGATGAAGTTCAGAGGAGCTGCTATTCCATGTGGAACCCTGAACAAAAATGTCTTGTTTATTAGGTATTCTCAAGGAAAGAACTGTCAGTTTTCCCCAAAACTGATGTTTATTTTAATAAGTTCCAAAATGAGTATTTATTAAATATTTAGGTACTTTGGAATGAAATCTTTAACATACGTGTTGCCCCTTGCCTCAACAGCCTGCTTCTCGTGTCTCTTGTCTCAGAGCCCCTCCCCCCCCCCCAGCCGTCTGCACCACAGTCCAGGAGGAACCCCCAACTCCCCTCCCTCACTGGTGCAGTCTGTCCCTGGCCTGGGGACCCCCAGCCTTCCCAGGGCCCTGCACAAAGCCTGGTCCCACTGTGCTCTTGAGCAAGCCTGACTCTTGTCCCTGGAGCCTCCACCTAGACTTGGCCCCAGGCCGAGAGTCCCCTGACCACCACCTCCCCCTCCCACCTTTCAAGTCTCTGTCTTCTCACACCTGATAGTGAATGAATGACCCTTGACTCTGGTTTGGCCTGAGGCACGTCAGTAGTTGTCACTGTAATGTGCTGATAGCAGTAGGACCCGAGGTGACAGGGAAGGGAAGGGAAGGGTCGGGGAAGGCTTGCACCTTCTGTGCATAGCCCCAGGTGGCCACGCTTGGAGTTCCCGTATCTGCTCAAGGCACACTTGGCGTCCTGCATTGATGCAGGATTCCTCAGTCTTTGCTGATTTTCAGTTTCTTGACCATAAAATTGAGAGGGTTTTGGTCAGATCCAGTTGAACAGTTATGATTGGTCTGCTCTTATTGGCCATTTAACAACTTTGTTAGATGGAAAGGTTGAACGGAACTTTGCTGGTTTTTGCAGACAAGATAGAACAGTAGGAAGGGTTGAAGCTCGTTTGTTTTAAAAACAAAACAGCTGGACTGTTGTAGGTGGCAGGTCATGAAATCTGTCCCCGTAGGCAGGACGTTTCCTGGGTGAGCATAGAGTCACGCCAGGAAACGTGTTGATATTCAGGAGCTTTTCTCAGCTGAGGCATTCTGAAATACTGTCACCACCACAGGGATGATATGACGGTGAAATCCTAAAACAAACCAACAGAAGTGGTGAGCTGGCAACCTTTAGTTATGTTAATTTCTTTCTCTTGCAGAGAAAAAAGATGAGCATTTAAAAAAAAAACAACCAAGCATCAGTTTGTGTCATGTTCTGTAAGCTACCAAATCTTAGGCAGATTAGCTAAGATTAGCTAAATCAGATTAGCTAAGCACAGATTTATCCTATTCTTCTTACACCGTTCTCCAGTATTCACCTGTACGTAGGTGAGACCGTGATGCTAATCCTGATGCAGGGCAATCCCAGCTTGCTTCTGAAACGGCCCCACGCTCGTCTTACTCGTCTTACTCCTGCCGTCCCCTGGGGCTACCCACCCCGCAGCCCCCAACGCTCCTCACTGTGCCGTCCAGCACACCACCAGCTGTGTGGGGCGGTGTGAAGCTAGTTTCTCAGCTGCGATGGCCACATGTGGCTGGTGGCCGCTGCAGTGGACAGCGAGAGTGGACCCTCTCATTCTGGCGTGGAGTTGGGTGGCAGGCAGAGACGGCGAGGAAGCTCACAGCTGCATTCATGGATGCCCTTTCTGTGTGTCAGCGACCTGGGTTCATCTTTCCAGCTAGCCTGTGTCCTTGTGCTCTGGTTTATTTCATTTTTAATCTTGTTTTTATATAAACTTCTATAAATTCACTGTGGTTATAATTTGGAAGAGATGGGGTATAATTAACAAGTGGAACCTCCAATAATGAAAGTATCGAATTACTTTGTGTCTCTCTATCTTGTGGCCTGGGTCTCAGTCGCTCAGGGCATGCGGTGCCCCCGTCCCTGCCGTCTGAGTGGATAGTTGGCAGTGACTTTCCGAGGGACTTTTGCCAGGGACTCTGACAGTTTTCGTGTCGTTCCACCTTCTAAGAATTGCTGAACAAATTGGTTGGGCGTAGCTTGAACAAACTGGTTTTTCAGCAGTTCCCTCGCTTCTCTGATGCGTTTGTCACTGTCTTGTCTCACTTGCTAAGTCCCTTTAGTCACCTGATAAACCGTGTTGCAGGGCCGTGCTCCGGTCGGGTCATTGCCGGAACCGCGTTGTGTGTTGGGTGCTGCGTGTGAGCTCAGTGAGCGGGTCGGTGTGTCTTTCCTCGTAGCCCCTCTCCCCTCTTCCTCCCTCACACGGGGGCCGCCCACGTGGGTGTCTTCTGCTGAGCACAGGCGTGTGCGCTCTCTAGTGAGGGGTGGACGTGTGGACACTGAGGGCCCCCCCCAGGACGGCAGGCCAGGCTGTGACCAGGTAGTCTCATGTTTGGGGTTCTGTGCAGAAGCAACTTCCAGGTCTTTTTGTCTATTGCTTACCTCCCACTTGTGTTCCTTTCCAAGACCGACGCCGTGACTTTCCACCAGGAGCACGAATTGCGCCTCTCAAACTTAGAAGATGTTCTTGGAAAACTGACAGAGAAGTCAGAGGTACGCATCTCGACCTTTCCTCAGCGAGAGAGCATCCGCATCCATCTGTGTGCTTACGCTCCTCAGCCTGCGAGGAAAAATCTTTCTGACTATTGCCTCTTGCCCCTGGGACCTCATTTTACTGTTTCACAAGTGTGTCTTTTTCACGGACTCCAAGGCATCTTTTCAAGGGGGCCTGAGTCCTTGTTTCTCCTCAAGGTCACACAGCCTCCTGCAGAGTGACTTCGTAGAGCACGAATCTCTGACAGACAGCATTAATTTTCTGGTGGAAAAGCTGTTATCAGATATCGGTGAAGCAGAGAGGGAGAGGCCGGGATGTTTGCATTGATCTGAGCCACAGAGACTGTGGCGCGCTCCGATTCGGGGTCCCTGGGCACGTTGGATGCAGGGGCAGACATGGTGCAGCCCTGGGGGTGTTGGGGCGGCTGCCCTGTTCCTGCATGTGGAACCAGGCGAGTTCCGGTCACCCACTGACTGCAGAATCCGTGGTATCCATGGGGAGGGGAGGGCTGGAGAAGGAAGCCAGAGGCCAGGAGCGTAGCCCTCGCTTCATTTTGTGCCATGGGGATTCTGACCTCGTTCAGCTGGAGTTTGAATGGAAGCGGCTCCCCGATGTGTGGCGGTGTCAGTCCCCCATCTCTGAACGGACCCTGTTCATGAGTCCTATCTTCATGTGTGAATCTGCCATGGCCTTGTCCTTCCCCATTCAAAAACGACTTCCCAGAGGTGCTGGCAATGTTCTCCTTGGCCTAGGTGCTACAGGAGCTGCTCATTTTGAAAATCTGTCAGGGTGTGCCGTGTGATTTCTGCACCTCTCTGAATATATGTTGTATGTCTTCTAAAAGTTTACTTTGAGGAGCAGCTGGCTGGCTCAGTCGGAAGAGCATGTGACTCTTGATCTCGGGGTCGTGGGTTCAAGACCCATGCTGGGTGTAGAGATTACTTAAACAAAATCTTAAAAAAAAAAAAAATGAATGGTATAATCCCTAAAACAAATAAACAACCCTTAAAAAAAAAATAAACATCTCTCACCTGCCAACCAGCAGGCAGGTCTGGGCTTTGAACTAAGGGGGAAAAAATTCACAGATAAATACATGTAGTTCCATATAGAAATAAAATGTTAATCAAGTGTGTGATTTATGGAATGTTAGTATATAACTCCTGTTTAAACAGTTCTTTATCATACTTTTTAGGCCATCCGGAAGGAATTAGAACAGACCAAGCTGAGAACAGCTAGGTAGGATAATTTCAGATGAATTTATATCTTGTCTTGTGTGTTTTCTTGTAACGTGGAACCCAGCAATCATTCCCGAGGGGGCGCTGTGTGTACCACGAGTTACGGGCTTTCTGGTGGAATCACTCACTCCCAGTGGTCTTTCTGGGTGGCCCTTGGCGCCACCTGAGGACAGAGAGACATACTGCCAGGGTGCTCTCGGAGCTGACCCAGGGCCCTGGTGCAGGTGGACTTCTGTGTGTGAACTGTCAGCATCCCAGCAGCTGCTCAAGCGGGCAGGACGCTGGCCTTCTGGGACCGCCCGTGTGTGTGGCTCTGTGCCGCCCCGGAGCTGTTTTGTGGCCATCTAAATGGCCCTTTCCCTGATGGTTTCCTGGGGGTGTGATATGTGGGCTGCTTTTGTTTGGCACCTTTGTCCATCCCCCCGAATTCTGCTAGAAGTATGGACTTTCCCTTTCCTCGACACGTCACGGCGCCTGTCTTTTCCCACACCCCTCATTTTATCGACACAGGCTCTCTGCACCTCCCCCCCACGTGTGTCTAGATGGGACACCTGCACCCTCCTGTCGCTCCAGGATTCCTACAGCTCGGGTGGGGTGTGGGGGGGGGGTGGACACCAGACAGTGAGCTTTAACTAAGCACCTTCCCACCTCTGGCTCCTGTGTGTGTTATAGATCCCATATATCCTTCCCGAAGGACAGATTTGGGTGTGACTACATCTTACTCCCTTTCAGAACCTTTATTTCCGTAAAAAGGTGTGTTGATTTGCTGATACGTGGATCCTAAAAGGTTTATCCTGCAGTCTGCTTTTCTGAGTAATGAATTATTGGTGTCTCACCAACTACACCAACTTACAAAAGAAATATAATCTTGCAGTATTTTACATCATAATGTATAATTCTTACATAAAATAGAATTATTAAACTCTGAAGCCATACATTTTTAATTCAGTTATCCATTCCATTAGCTTGAAAATTTCTTATTCAACTTTATGGTGATTATAGATAAATATTGTCTCATTTCCGAAGTCTTTTTGTAGTTTTAGGGAGAGAGACACAGGTATTTATTCAAAAGGTACAGGTATTAAATATGAAGTGGTTTTGAGAGCTTTCTCCTAGCACTGAAAGGGAGCTGCTGGTGACAGCATGTGTTAGACGCCCTGCCTGGGCACTTGGGCATATTTGTGTGTACACGCATGGACTGACACGGACGGGGTGTGTGTAGGCGCTGCGGGTGTGGTGTGGACGGGGTCTCTTTGGGGTTTTGACCTGAAGCTGATGGTTGGTGTCCACCCTAAGGTGGGACAGGTGGAGGCGTGTGCAGTATCGGGGTCTGGGGTGGTGCTGGTCCCTCCTCCACGATTCTATTGCCCGCGTTTACGTTACGCATCTGTGATTGGTGACACCTGATTCCTTTCCTCCTCCCTCCTCCCGTGGACTTGCCAGCGGAGTTGAGGAAGAGCAGCACCTCCTCTCCGTGGTGAAGCATCTGGACCTGGAACTGGGTCGGCTGAAATCTGAATTGTCCAGTTGGCAGCATTTGAAAACCAGCTGTGAAGAGGTCGATACCATCCAAGGAAAGGCAAGTTATAAAATGTTTTCTCACAGAAAGGAAAAGAACACTTGAATTGAAGATTTAGGTTTATTAAGTTGATTTCAATTTTCTCTAGAACCTTTATTTTCTTATATATGAAGTTTTTTTTTTTTTTAAACATTTTATTTATTTATTTGACAGAGAGAAACACAGCGAGAGAGGGAACACAAGCAGGGGGAGTGGGAGAGGGAGAAGCAGGCTTCCCGCGGAGCAGGGAGCCCGATGTGGGGCTCGATCCCAGGACCCTGGGACCATGACCTGAGCCGAAGGCAGACGCTTAATGACTGAGCCACCCAGGCGCCCCTTATATATGAAGTTTTTAAACATCTAAGATAGAGTAGTTAATATTCAACTCTCCTGGCATTTTCTGTGATACGTTAACGCTTCAGTGTGCTTCTTTTTTCCACACTTTCTTTACGTACATACGGCCGTGTGCCAGCACAAATTCAGGGGTCCGCCGTTCATGTGTCTTCAGCGCAGTGGAGTCACACTGCCCTCTGCAGCTTTGCTTGGTGTGGTCACGTATCAGGCGGTGTCAGGCCCGTGCACCCTTATGCAAGAGAGGAAGTCCAGACCTTTGTAGCTGCGTGAAGATGAAAAAACAAACGTTTGAATGGCAGAAGTCATGGGTTGGGCAAAGGCAGATAGTAGATTGGGAAAAAGTATTCACAATACGGGTGATAAACTTACTCCGCTCTGCAAAGAGCTCCTGAAGTTGCCAGGAAAGGAGACCGTGGGAACGTGGACAAAGCACGTGAGCAGGCCACTCAGTTCCACTAACTGGGTTTGCAAGAAGGAGAACAGTCGCCCCAGTGCTGACCTGGTGGCGTCGTGTGTTTTCTTGTAGCCTTTTGGGGGTGGGATGTCTTAGGGTACTACCAGTTACAGAGATGCATACTCTTGCAAGTAGCAGCCTCACTCTTGGGACTTACCCAACAGAAGTGAAAGCTCTGGGCAGACAGGCCCGAGGAGGACGTAGCAGGGTGTCTATGGTGGGGGGTGCCACAGAGCTCTGGGAGTGGCTGAGCTGGGCCTCCCTGCATTATTTCTCTGTGCATCTCTCGTGCCCAGCAAGAAGCGGAGGTGTGTAGAAATAACATGCAAGGGCATTTCTAGCGTACGTGAAGTAACACTTTAGTTGTTGGCGTGACTGAGTCCTTACCAGACTGAGTTTGAGGACAAGGGGCTCCCCTGTCTCCACACCTGACCCACGGGGGCGCCCCACTTGGTAAATGCCCTCTGAGGAACACACGCAGGAGCAGGCCGGCAAGGTGGATGGAGCCGCTGTCCTTGGCTCTCTGGGTGCGCGCTGCGCTTTTCTGTTCCTGTTCTCTGTAACGTATTCCAGCATTTTTGGAGAGGTTCTCAAATTGTAAAAGGGGAGAATTGTCGCATTTACATTATGGATATTTGAGAAGCTTTGTGATAGTGTCGAGGTGTTAAGGTGACAGAAGCGAAGTGTTGAGATGATTTTGTTAGAACAGTAACTTCATGTTCTGCTTGTGAATGGTTTTCCTAGGTAGACGCCCAGGTCCGAGAAACCATCAAACTCATGTTCTCGGACAGGGAGCAGGGCAGTTCTCTCGAATGGCTGCTACAGACGGTTTCTTCTCGGTTCGTAAGCAAGGACGACCTGCAGGTTTTATTACGGGATTTGGAGCTGCAGATCCTGAAGAACATTACACACTACATCTCTGTGACGAAGCAGGTTCCAGATTCTGAAACCGTAGTATCTGCTGCAAAGGAGGCAGGGATTTCCGGAATCACAGAAGCGGTAAGCGCACAGCGAGAAATGCAGTGCATGTCGTAATGGAGCTGGTGACCTGGTTACTGAGCTGACAGATATGGGGGGATACCAGAGGTGCTCAGCACGGCGTGGGGTGTGGGGAAGCTGCAGCTGCTGCGGCGGTTACCCAGCTGTGCACCTGGGTGGCCACACACCTTGTGAAATCACAGGACTTGCCCAGGAATACGGTGCCGGGCTGCCATCCCAGACTCTAGTCCTTGCTTTGTCGTATTCTGTGGAACCCACGGGTTCTCCGGCTCATGATTGTCGTGGCTGTGTGAGCCCTGGGTGACAGGGCAACCCCGTCCCATGTCCATGTGTCGGCCCTTGTGCTGGGGCGTAGGACTGAACCCCCTGCCAAGCCTGTTATCCCCAAATGCAGTTAACTGAAAATGTATTCTTGATGGAAATGTCTGGCCTTCGTTTCTGCATTAACGCTGAGTCTTGTCTCCCCACTGTGCACTTGGCTGTGTCCAGCAAGCACGTGTCATCGTGAACAATGCCTTGAAGCTGTATTCCCAGGATAAGACTGGCATGGTGGACTTTGCTCTGGAGTCTGGCGGTGAGTAAACTCCTGGTTACTGAATACAGTGGTCACCTGTTGGCCCGCTGTGACCTGCCCCACTTCCACACAGTCTGGAACCCGATGCCAAGAAAGAGCATCCCTCCGGGTATGCCCCGCACACTCTTGCTTTAGGGTCAGACAGCTTCTCCCGTGGAAGGGCTGCTGGGGGCTCATGTGGCTCTCACATCAGTGGGCATCAGCACAATCCCAGTTTGGGGGCTATGTCAGAGCTCACTGCCACAGAAACACCGATTATGGGCTTGCGTGTGGTGAAGTGTGTTTAAGCGTAGAAGTGCCGTAACGGACACGAGAGCAGACTGTTTCCCAGAGCGCTCAGTGACACAAAGACGTGTCCCTCCAGGCATTTAGTGAGCGATGGGTTTGTGCCTACTGCACGCAGGGACCGTCCCGGGTACCAGCAGCCCCGGCCCCGCAGGAGCCTTCTCTCCGTGGGGGAGATGGTGGCAGACAGAAAGCAACCCGTGATACCCAGCCGTGAGGACGGCTCCTGAGTGAGCGGAGCGGTGGGGTGCTGCTTTTGTTCCTCAGAGAAATGAAGGGGAACGTGGTGGCCCGTTAAGTCGGGGAAGTGGTGCGTGCAGCAGGCACGCGGGCTCGGGACCCCGTCCTCAGGGCCAGGGGTATTTGAGCCATCCCAGTGGTGGTCTAGTGAAGTGTCGTGGTCCACACGTCTTCTGTCACCTACCCCCTCAGCGACATTTGGGACAGCGCCCCCGGATCAAGCACGGGAGCATTTCTGTGAGGAAACAGGTGAATGTCCTACTGCGCAAGAGGGGTGAAGACTCTGAGGGACATCACGTCTGTTTAGGGGAGGTTTGGGTGCCATCTGTGTCACCGAAAGTCTTGGTTTCCTGAGTTTTTAAAATTTAGGACTTGCAGATCAACAGCTAGCGAACCAGCATTTTGTCTCAGAGAAAGGGAGGTTCTTCACGCACGGTAGCCGATGAAAGGGTCGGAGAGCCCTTCAGGGGGACTTGGTTTACCCTCACCCGGCACTGTAGGCAGTCTGCGTGATGCCCCGGTCAGGAACCCGGTCCCCGCAGGCCCCACACTGGCCCAGGGCCGCCGCTGCGTGCGAAACCCTCCCCCCCCCACCACACACACACATTCTCCCACGTTCTCCGGGTGTCCTCTGAACTGTTGTGTGCGTTATGTTCTATGGAGAATGACTTTTTTAGACTATTAAGTGATTTTAGTTAACGTGTTTTTGAAATTCAGTGATTTGTGAAGAAACCATTTCAATTCAGAGACTTCAAGTGCTGTTTTAACCACTCAGCTGGGGCATTATTTTCTCAGGAGCATAACTAATCCTGACAGACTTGTATGTCCTGTAGAATTTTGGTAATTTTGATGTTCAGTGCGTTACTCGGGGCATTCATTGACTCTTTGTAAGTTAAAAGAATATTTTTTATAGCGTCCATATTTAAGGATTTTTTTTTTAATGAGGGTAGAATATTTAAAAAGGTAATCGAGAGGTTCAGAAGTTCAGGTCTGTTGATGAGCAAGGTCAACATTGCTTTGTCTTTTTGTGCAAATTCCCGGTTCTGCCTGTTCACAATCAGAGGAAGAGTCCTCACGCGGCCCCCCCAACTTGGGAACCCCCATCTCTTCAAATACAAACTTCTCAGCAGCTTTTATCTGATTTTAGTTGTTTTTTTTTTTTTTAAAGACTTTATTTGACAGAGACACAGCGAGAGAGGGAACACAAGCAGGGGGAGTGGGAGAGGGAGAAGCAGGCTTCCTGCTGAGCAGGGAGCCCGACGTGGGGCTCGATCCCAGGACCCTGGGATCATGACCTGAGCCGAAGGCAGACGCTTAATGACTGAGCCACCCAGGCGCCCTTGCTTTTATTTTATATTATTATTATTTTTTTTTTTTTTGAGAGTTTGTTGTTGTTGCTTCCCACACCATCTTGTTTGGTTTGGCATCAGCACCATGTCTGTCCTATTTCTTGTTGAGGGTCAAATGGACATTTTTTTAACGTTTTTGTTTTTTTTTTGAAGGAGGTGTAATTTGCATAACCTAAACTTCACCCTGTTAAAGCATTATGATTCGGTGGTTTCTCGTGTATTCACTCCAGAATACGTATGTTACCCCAAATAGAGCCATGGACCTGTTCTGTTAGCAGATGTGGCCCCCGCCCCCCGCCCCCCAAGCAGCCGCTGAGAGCATCCTGTCGCTCTGGCCTGTGGGTAGTGGGCCCTCTAACGACACACATGCCTGTCGGGGAACTCCAGTGCCTGTCGGAGTCGTTGCTCTTTCTTAGTGGAAGGCACGAGAGTTCATTCAGAGTCCCCTTCGCCGCTCTGGGAGGTGGCACCCGTGTCCTGAAGCAGCTGCAGACTTTAACCCTGAACTTGGAAAAGGTCCACATGAGCCTGGACTGTTCTTTGTAGAAGTTAAAAGCTTGAGAACGTTCGCCCCTTCCAGTGAATCCCTGCCAGGTAAGGAGACTCCTTCCCAATGGGATCACTGCAGACCCTGAGGCAGCTCTGAACTCTGCTTTAAGGTGGGAGCATCCTGAGCACGCGCTGTTCTGAGACGTACGAGACCAAGACCGCGCTCATCAGCCTGTTTGGGATCCCGCTCTGGTACTTCTCCCAGTCCCCACGTGTCGTGATCCAGGTGAGTCCTGATCCGGGCCCCCCCACCCCAACCGTGACCCTGTTGGGAGCCAGGAGCCGCGTTGTGGCCGCTTTTACTGCAGCATCCCGTACGTCCCAAGGGCTCAGCTCCATGGGTTCGCACAGAGCGACACCCCAGCACCGCCCCAGAGGGGGACCTCTGCTTGTGTTACTTCTTTGAAGAAGTCCTTTTCTTCAAAACAAGAATTCACGAACTAATTCACAAACTAGTCTGACCGTGAGGTATCAGGAACTTAAGATTTCCATGCCCTGATGCTGTCGTGGTCCTTCTGTCATCCTTGGGAGCCCGGCTGGCAGTGGGTGCATGTGGGCAGCTTCCCTGCAGGCCTGAGCCCCTGCCAGACGTACCCGGCCGTCTGTTGGGGCGCCGTCGCTCCCCCGGCACCGGTTTGTGGCCGCTCACAGGATCCCTCAGGCGCGTTGCCTTGGCTGCCTCGGACAGTGCAGAGGGCTTGATGGTCTCGACGTCCCCGCGATACCCCACTGACCACGGCATTGTGCCCGTTAGCCAGCTGGATCCGGTGGTCTGGAAGTAGCTGGCACTTCAGATGTTAGATGTATGTGAGCGAGGGAATGCTTTGTCAGGAGAATTCCCACAGGAACTGGAACCGGGAGGGAGGAATAGGAGAAACGTTACCTGTAATGAGATCGGAGGAACAGGTGATTGCCTTCTTAGAAGTAAAGAGAATTTTTATAGAATCCGGCAACGGCAGACACAGGATCCGCTCCTCCTTCCGTGACCAAGCCGGGGTTGGGGGGGGACCCACCTGAGATAGTGTCCCCCAGCCCTCCCAGGGCCCTACCTTTTTGTAGAGGGCACAGCCAGGGCTCGCTGAATCGTGCCCTCCCCTGGAACACACGCGAAGCCCAGCCTCCATGGTGCTGGGGAAGCTGTTCCCAGGCAGGGGACTCCTAGAGGCACTTTGCCGTCAACAGCACCCAGAGGGGTGCCAAAGGGACCTGCAGTGTCCCCGCAGTGCCGTCTGGGGACAGTGCGTAATCCTTGAGGGCCCAGATCATTTTCACAGGGCAGGCAGAAAGGATGCGTAGATCAAGAACAAAAAGGGTACAGCAAGAATGAGTCCAAGCATAAGCACATGGTGGAGGGATCACCACATCCCTGCCCCTACCTCTCCCGTTCCACCTCACAGGCGGCTGCGCGCCGCGCCCCTGACTCGTGCGCTTGGCGTCTTCTGCTCAGCACAGCACATTCAGCTAAGGCCCTTGTCAGTAGGCATGGTAGCTCCTCTTTTGCTATTAAAAGTCCTCTCCCAGCAAAATATCCTCACGCCTGTCAATTTTGTATTTTTGCCAGTGTATCTTAGGCACGGCAGGGGATTGCTGGGTCAGAGGGTTGATGCGTTAGGAGCTCTTACGGATTTTGCCAAACGACACTCCTCGAAGGGGGTACGTTGTACATCCTGACCAGCAGTTAGTGTGCGTGGTTCCACAGGCTCTTCCGTTATTGTTGATCTTTTCGGTGAGAAAGGATAACACCTGTGGTTGAAGTGTGTATTTCTCTTGTTATTATGTAAGGTGGAGCATCTTTTCCCATGTTTGAGGACCATTTAAATTTACTTTTTTTAAAAACGTGTTTGCCTCGCCCATTTTTGTTGAAGGTGCTGGTTGTTGTAACTGTCGGGAGGCTCACTCCCGTACTGGAGACAGCCACGCTCTGGGGCTTAAGTTGCAAATGCCTTTCCCCAGTTTGTCGTTTGATTTTTGCTTATGGTTTTTTATTTTGTAAGAAGTCTTTTGTTTCTATTTCATTGTTATTAGTGTTTTCTCCTTGTGTTTCTGTATCTTAAGTTTTAAAACGTCAGACACATTTTCAAGAGCTTGTTTCACTACAGCTGACCCTTCACGGGGGTTTGAGCTGCGCACGTTCGCTTGGCAGGTGTGTGTTTGTAAATGCAATGCTGGAACTGTGTGTTTCCTCTTCCTTATGATTCCCTTAATAACAGTTTCTTTCCTCCAGCTTATTTCATTGTAAGAATACAGCAGATCACACCCGTATAAACCGTGTGTTGATCAACTTTATGTGATTGGTGAGGCTTCTGGTGGCTGCTAGTGGTTAAGTGTGTGGGGAGTCAGAAGTTACACGTGGAGTCCTCACTGTGCCAGGGGTCAGTGCTCCAGCCTCTGCATTAATCAGATGGATTAAGTCATTGTCTTTTGCCTCTTCCCTAGCCTGACATACATCCCGGTAACTGCTGGGCATTCAGAGGCTCCCAGGGGTACCTCGTGGTGAGGCTGTCCATGAAGATCCGCCCAACCACCTTCACTCTGGAGCACATACCAAAGACGTTGTCGCCCACGGGCAGCATCACCAGTGCTCCCAAGGACTTCGAAGTCCACGTGAGTGAGCCGGGTCCCAGTTCTCCTCCTCCTCCTCCCACTCTGGGACTTGCCCAAAGATGAGCCCCGCAGAAGAGGCCGTTCCTGGTGTTGCTGGCTCCTGTCCTCCCCTCAGCCCTTCAGTGCTCTAAGCAGATGAGATGCCGAGGGCACCACCCAGTCCTTTCCTGGGGAGGGCAGCTTGTAGGGACTATGTTCTCTGCCACCCAGCCTGTGGACCTGGAGAGTTCGGTTTCCAGAGAACGTGTGGCCGTTGGGCTGTGAAGGCAGCTGTGACAACGGTTTCCTGCCGAATTGACAGGAAACTTCCAACACGCAAGTTGGAAAAAGAGCACTCAGGATTCCCGTTGCACGCTACGGCATTTTCTGCTCTCTCCTTTCTCCCTGTAAAAAAAAGTACAGTCGAGACAACACAGTTCATAGAATTTTGTTTCGTGCCTTAAAAAAACAAATTTCCCATAGATATTTTTTGATGGCAATTAACTTTTTTTTTTTTTTAAGATTTGAGTGAGAGAGGGGCGCCTAGGTGGCTCAGTCAGTTAGGCATCTGCCTTCGGCTCAGGTCATGATCCCGGGGTCCTGGGATCGAGCCCCACATTGGGCTCCCTGCTCGGCAGGAAGCCTGCTTCTCCCTCTCCCAACTCCCCCTGCTTGTGTTCCCTCTCTCGCTATGTCTCTGTCAAATAAATAAAATATAAAAAAAAAAATTTGAGTGAGAGACAGAGAGTGGGGGGAGGGACAGAGGGAGAGGGAGAAGGAGACAACCTGCTGAGCAGGGAGCCCGATATGGGGCTCGATCCCAGGACTCTGGGATCATGACCTGAGCTGCAGGCAGACCCTTAACCGACTGAGCCACCCAGGCACCCCTGATGGCAATTAACTCTTTGCACACATTTTTAAATAGCATAAAATACCATTTTGTAGCTAAACCTGGATGTACCTCTCCAGTTTGCTGCTGTGACACCAGCTCTCCTCACTCCCTTAGACCAGACGCTCACGGCCCTGCACGCCTCACCGCAGAGGGGGTAGAGGGGGCGGACGGGGTGTGAGTGTCTGCAGGGCCACTGACCCATTGCTGTGGGCGGGTTACCAGCACTGACCTCCCTGTGCCCTCTTCTTCTCATCTCCGCTAACTTGACAGGTGAAAACAGCATATTTCATCTACGTTGCTATGCATTTCACATGCACTTTCCTTTTTTTTTTTTGGTAGGTTTGTCTTGTTTTTATTCATTTATCTTTTGGGATCTTAGTTTCCCTATGCATAACTGAGCGCTTTCTACAGAAATGTTAGTCACGTGTCATGTACAGACACACTTTCCCAGTGTTGGTCCCGATGCTGCGTTTGGCCACGTGTGCCCATGGCCCGTCGTTGCTTCCATGCATCCCACACCGAGCAGTCCTTCCCCATGACGACACACTCCCCAACAGACACCTCTACTTCCTGCTGGTAACTTCCTTCTTGTGGCAAAACACACACCAGAGTCACCCCCTTCCCTGTCTGAAGTATGCAGTTCCCTGGACTTTGGCACATTGGCACAGCTGTCCTTCCTAGAACTCGCTCATCTTCCCAGATGGAGACTCTGTACCCATGGCACACCAGCCCCTGGCACCCCCGTCTGCTCTCTGTGCAAGGTGGCCTATTGTCCTTTTCCCGGGCTCATCAGGAACCCTGGGGTTCCACTCTGGAGCCTTGAGGGCACCGTGGGCCACATGGGTGACAGAGTGCTCTGCGCAGTTGGGCAGTCAGTCCTGTGTCTCTCGTTAGCTTGCCGGCTGCAGTGTGGTTCTCCCTATCTTGTGTGTGATTGGTGAGGCTTCTGGTGGCTGCTAGTGGTAAAGTGTGTGGGGAGTCAGAAGTTACACGTGGAGTTCTCACTGTGCCAGGGGTCAGTGCCCCAGCCTCTACATTAATCAGGAGGAATAACAGCTGTCTCGAGGGGTTGTCGTGGATTGTGTGACGTCCTTAACAAAGTGCCAAGCATTTAACAGGAGGGCCTTATTAATGCTTTCATCCTCCCAGATTATGTCGAGGGGAAGCAACCCTAATTAATGCAGTGTTTTTTTCCAGTACTTAATGACTATCTGGTTTTGGTTTCAGGGATTAGAAAATGAATACCAAGAGGAAGGGCAGCTTCTGGGACAGTTTATGTATGATCAAGAAGGGGAATCACTCCAGATGTTCCATATTCTGGTGAGGACTTGCATGGCTCCCAGGGGCCCATGGGTTCCTCCTGTCGGGTGGGCAGGACAAAGCTGCCCAGGGGTGTATGTGGGCGTTAGCCCCTGAGAAAAGTGGAATCTGAGCTTCCCAGCTCTTCCCAAATGAGCCTTTGTAGTGTATACTCTGCACACAGACGTCCTGATACACTCATAGTACATCTGTGGCTTGTGAGAAGTTCCGTTTTGCCTGAGCTCTGTGTCCTGCGATAGATGACGGAGTTCACACTAAGACCTAATTTCTGACGTGGCTGCTTCCTGTCAAATATGTCAGAGTTGGGGAAGTGATTGGGCCTGGGGTGTTGTGAATTAAGTGTGACCCATTCCCTTTCGATTTCAGAAAAAACCTGACGGAACTTTCCAGATAGTGGAGCTTCGGATTCTCTCCAACTGGGGCCATCCTGAGTACACGTGTCTCTATCGGTTCAGGGTTCACGGAGAGCCTGTCAAGTAGAGACCCTCCTATGGTTCTTGTACATTTTGTATATACGGGGACAGCGTCAAACACTGGAGCCCTTCCTGAACCAGGGCACCTGGAGCATCGGGAGGACGTCACCCCTAAATAAACTGCCAGTGGGAGCTGATGCCCTGCTCACTCCTCTGTCCACAGGAAACACTGCATGTCAAATGCCTGGCTTCCCTGAGATCCGCTGGCCACAGCCCATCTCTGGGAATCCATTGGAACATGTGGTTGTTAGGGGGTTTGTTTTGAACATAAAGCTCTTGATACTTGTATTCTCTCGACATCAGGAACAAAGCAAGTGAAGCTACAGGTCAAAGTGTTCTTGAAGCTTTGATATTTAGCCTTTCACTGGCCCTTCTACAGGACTTTGGGGGCAGACCTATTTCATCTGTTCCATCCAGCGCACGTTTCTTTCAGGGAAAAACAATGCCACCAAATTTCAGAGTTCTGAACTCCTTTCCTTTAGGAGAGGGTTTCTCCTTTCTTCAGCACCAGTAGTTAATGTAAGTTCCCGGGTGGGAAAGTAACTGTTCCTCTACTTCATTTGCTCCTGCTTCTGAGAAAGACTTTTACAGTCAGGCCTGGGTGTGTTGTTTCTGTTCAGGATCCAGGGCGATTCGTTTTGTCGTGGGTTTGAAGTGGGTCTGATTTGAAAGGGGGTGGTGGTCTGGATCTCAGCGAACGCCTGAACGGAGTGCTCAGGTCTCAGTGAGGCTCCGCCCCTTGGGGCCACCCTGGAGTTGGACCTCACAGTGTCCGTAGGATCCCAGAAATCCAACCTTAGGGGATGTCATCAGGTTGTGTTTTAAATTTTGCTGCAAAGTTGAACACTAATGTGCTGCCAGTCTTTCAGAATCTTCAGTTTTTACTCTACTGATGGTTCTCCAAGGAGACTGTCCAGTGTGGCGAATTCACCATTACGTTGTAGGTTTATAATTTTTCTTACCGCGGCACTTTCTTCCTGGCTCTAGTTGGGATTTGCCTCTTACTACGACTGTCGGCCATTCTCAATTCCTAGGAGACTCGTTTTGTTTATAATTAATATTTAATATTTAGACTATTTTACTGAGCAGACTTTATAAATGAGGTATTTGCAAGGCACTTAAAGTGTTACAGATGTTTTAAAAATTATTTAAGTTTTATTGGGTTAAGACAGTCCTTCGGTGTTCTCATAAACACTATTTTCAGAAACAGAAAGTGATGGTGCTGACTGGGGTTTTATGTGTACTGCACAACTGTCCTCGACTACATAAAGTAGCATTTTTTCACTCTTAGAATTGGAACTAAATAAATGCCTATGCAGTTAAGTTGGATAAAATGTATACAGATGTTTCAGATATTACAGGATAAATATATAAATCAAAATTTCCTATATAAAACAATTTGGGAGTTGGGTGGAAATATTTTGAATATTTATTTTTAAAGATGCAGAATAGGACTTTGTGCACGGTATTTTTGTAAATGCTTTTCAAAATACTTGTCTTTGGTAGTGCTTCTTTTGCTGCCACCAAATTGATAAGATGCTATTGAAATGTTTAAATAAAGAGTTTAAATTTTTAAAAGTGCATGTGATGTTTCCAGTGAAGAATAAACGGTCTATTTCTTTCCTCAGTTTGCCTTCCTTGTTCCTGCCCCTGAGGGTGTGGGGGCGGGACCAGTGCGTTTCCTATTCCTGCTGCCTCTGCCCGCTGAGGTTCCAGGTCAGCAGGTGCTTGATCTCAAAGGAACACCCGTGTCATCAGGGTGTCTGCTCCAGAAGGCAGGTGTGGGACAGCAGCTCATTTTCAAGCGTACCCCAGGGTTGGCGCGTTGAATAAGCATTTATTGAGGGCCCCCTGTGTGTGGCGTGCTGCGCTAAGATTCACTGGTGAGCAAGGACCAAGCGCCTCTCCTTCAGGAGCTGCAGCGCGGGCAGCACGAGGGCTGAGAGTCCGGAAGGGACCGTGGAGGCGAGGACAGCCCAGGGCCGCCATGCTTGTGCCTCCTTGGTCGTGGATTTTCAGGGGCAACCAGCATTCCCATGTTGTTTTCATCCTTCTGTAAACCCCTCTGCCCACTAGCAAAAATGTGCGTATACTTCACCGCTGTTCACACAAATGATGGCGGACTCCATGTACTATTTCGTGTCTCCCTTGTTTTGGTTACGGAACAGATCTTGGAGATTGCCTATCCATAAAGAACTTGTTAAAAAACAGCTCTACTGTTGTTTGCATGGATATACTCTTTAGTTTGAACCAGTCCCCAGTGGATGGACATTTGTTTGAATTTTTCCGTATACAAACAGTAGGTGTGCAAAGAAGAAACACTCTGTACTCCATACCCTTGGGAGTCTGGAGTTGGCTGACCCCAAAATCCAGGGGACCTTCAAATGGAAAAATGGCTTAAGTTGTGCTTCCTCCCCAGGCCCTGCCCCCGTGCCCGGAACCCGTCCGCTGCCCCCGTGCCCGGAACCCGTCCGCTGCCCCCGT
>NC_058407.1:175881741-175902014 GCF_002201575.2 Neomonachus schauinslandi | reverse complement strand
CCGTCCCTGCCCCCGTGCCCGGAACCCGTCCGCTGCCCCCGTCCCTGTCCCTGTGCTCGTTCTTGTCCCCGTCTCCCCCCAGACCTCCAGCTCCGCGTTAACAGGCGGTTCTGTGTCCAAGCGAGCCGACGACTGCTCGTTCTCGAGCGATGACTTGTCACCCGGACTTGGACCTCTCTTTGGTCCCCAAACCCGGCCAAACAGGACCCGGCTTTAGTCACCCTCACCTCCCCAGGGCGGCCTGCGGCAGAAAGCATGAAAACATGGCTTTTATTTCAAAACCTCGGCATCCCCACCGCTGAACTAGTGGTTGCTAAGCCTCGGGCCAGCCGCCCGGGCGCACTCGTGCCGGGTAGGCCCAGCCCCCGCGCTCTGCCGTCACGTGCCGTCGCCATTGTAGCGTCAGCGTGCCCCCTACGGTCACGTGCGCGCCCATCGCGGTTCCGCCCCGCGGCCGCGAAGCCGCCCAACGCAGGCTCCGCGGGCCCGCCCCCGGTCACGTGGCCGCCCGCCGCAGGGTCTGCGGCCCCGCCCCGCGATCACGTGGCCGCCCGCCGGTGCGCCCGCCTCCAGCTGCGCGCGGCTCCTCGCGGGCCACCGTAGAGGGCGTCGGGCGGCCGCCGGGACGGAAGCCGAGAGGCGCTGTCGACCGCGCCTGCGACAGCGTCAGCCCTGCGCGGAGCGCCGGCCCGATGGCGGCGGCGGCGATGGCCGAGCAGGAGAGCGCCCGGAACGGCGCCCGGAACCGCGGCGGGGTCCAGCGCGTGGAGGGCAAGCTACGCGCCAGCGTCGAGAAGGGCGACTACTACGAGGCGCACCAAATGTACCGGACCCTCTTCTTCAGGTAGCCGCGGTGCTGCGGCCGCCGCCTTCCAGGGCTTTCCGCCGAGCCCGGCGCCCCGCCTCCGGCCGCTTCCCATTGGCCGCGCCGCGCCGCCCCGCGTCCCCGTTGGCTCGCGCTGCTGCCTGTCGCCGCGGCGGTCGGAGCAGGCGGGCGGCCGGGAGGCGGAGGATGGAGGACGCCGGCCCCGGCCCCTGCCCCTACCCCAGCCCGGCGTCTCCTCCCCGGCCTCCCTCTGCCCGACCCTCTCCCCGCTCCCCGGGCCCCGACCTGGCGTCGCCCATCCGCGGCCTCGCCTGGACCGAGCCCCGGGGTCTGCGGCCCCCGGCGGTCCGGTCGTGCGGGTGAAACGTGCTCCTGCCCCGCGGCCCCCGCGGCTCGCGCCGGAGCAGCCGTGTCCGTGAGCCCGGCGCCGCGCCTGCACCCGCGCGGTCGGGGGCTGCAGGAACGCGGGGGGCCCCGGCAGCGCGGCGAGACCCGAGGGTTGGGGCGATGCTGGGGGCCCGGCGGCGAGTCCCGGGGGCTAAGGGCGCTGGGGAGCTCCGGGGCCGCGCGGGGCTCACTGCGCGCGCCGGGGGGGGAGTGCCGCGGGGCGCGCCGAAATCAGAGGTGCTTTTTTCGTGCGGCTCCGGCGCGTCGGCAGGTGTGTGGCCTGCGGCGGTCCCCGCGTGGGCTGCGCGGTCACGGGAGCTGTGCTGTGACCTGAGTCGTCGTCGCGTGTGTGGGGCGCTCGGCGATCCTGGACGGTCCGGGCGGAGCAGTGGGGGGGTTCGCTGGGATGGGGTAGGTCTGAACGACAGGTGTAGGGGTTTAGTCCGGTCCGTGGAGGGCCTTTTCTGCCCGAACTGTTGTGGTAGGGTACTGAAGGGCCGTTGGGGCGGCCCTTTTCACCATTCAGGCCTAGACTTTGATATTGTCTGTAAGTGACAAGACGGATCAGCGTCTCCGGGGACTCTCAGGTCCTGTTCCGGCCATGCTCGGGCTCCGCGGCTTGGAGGAAGCCCGGGTAGGAGTGAGCACAGCTGGGCCGTAGGCCTCCTCCGCCTGGCAGCTTCACCAGCCAGAAGTCCGCGTGAGGGGAGCTTTTCCAGCGCTCCAGATGGGCCCGGGTGCTTGCTGTTCTCTCTATGTAGATATTTCCCCGCTGATTAATCAGCAAAACTGGATCTTCCCAAAAATAAACAATGTTTCTTTTTTGAGACAGTTTTGCCCTGTGGGACGAGCTGTGAAGAGGCAAGTGTGTCTGCCCATGTTTGGGGGTGGTGATGGAAAGCAGGCTCTCCACCCCCAGCCTTGACTTGGCTTCGGATTCCACCTGTGCTGTGTGATCTAAGACCAGCCTTGGCTTCCTCATGGGGCATCTGGGGTGCACCTACACCGCTCGGGAGTTGGGAAAAATAAATCATCTGCCATGGCCCCACTGGGGACAGAGTTAATGGTGGCATTCATGGCCATCCGTAAGGCCTGGCTGAACTAGCCTGGAGTTGTCCCTGGCTCCCAGGGTACCGTCCCTGCAGACCTGTGATTTCAGCCCCGTTGAGACCCTCCTGGGTGTGCGGCTCCTGGACGAGTCTGATGCACTGGGTTATACTAGGTTCTTGGTCTTTCTGTAAGTCGATATATGTGTCCGTATTTAAGTGTTTACGTGAAAGGTGCAGTTTGATGCATTTTGGCATGTATGTTCCCATGAAGCGACCCCCCCGCCCCCAGTCAAGATATGGAGAACATCCATCACCGAAAATTCACCGCAAAGGTTCTTTCTCTGTTCTCAGAATCCATCTCTCACACCCCTTGCCCCAGGCAGCCACTGCTCTCTGCGGCCCATAGGTTGATTTGCATTTTCTAGAATGTTTTGTAAGTGGAATCATATCCTCTTTTTGTACATCTTGAGTTTACACAGCATGATCATTTGGAGATTTACCCACGTGTGAAGTACTAGTTCATTTCTGTTGCCGAGTGGTGTTCTGTGGTGTGGATGGACCACAGCTTGTTACCTACTCACCTGTTGGCATACATTCACCAACTTGCTGTTTGTTTGTTTGTTTTAACATTCTGTTTATTTGAGAGAGAGCGTGTGCGCGCACGAGAGCACGAACAAGGGAAGGGGCAGAGGGGGGAGGAAGAAGCAGCCTCCCTGCTGAGCAGGGGTCTCAGTCCCACGACCCTGAGATCAGGTCCTGAGCCGAAGAGAGAAGCTTAACTCACCAAGCCACCCAGGTGCCCCCAAACTGCACTGTTTTAATTGTGTTTCCCAGCAGTTGAAGGAGAAGGGGGCACGCAGTCGGGCAGTGCGGTGGGTCAGACTTACTCCGTGCGAGGGCCTCAGGTGTGGGCAGTAGTTAGGGCCTGGTGGCGCGGCTGGGGGCTCTGACCACTCGGTGCTGCTGGTGCCAGTGGGTGGCCACCCAGTGTCTCAGATCTTTCTCTGCCAGGACGAGGAGGGAATGCGCTTTCCAGGCCTGTGGGTTTATTGGTGCTCGGTCCTCCTCCACCCCCTTTCTGGCTTTCATGGCTGTTTTGCGGGGTGGCCAGAGGGCCCCTTGCCCAGTATTAGGATTGTCACCTCCCGGGAGGGCCTCTGCAGCCAGCCTGCCTCCCCCTCAGGGGCCTTTCTGAGATTTGTGTGGTTTTGCCTCTTAAATGAAGAAAAATTTTTTAAAAGAGAAACTTACAGGGGCGCCTGGGTGGCTCACTTGGTTAAGCGTCTGCCTTTGGCTCGGGTCATGATCCTGGGATCCTGGGGTCCTGGGGTCGAGCCCCGTGGGGAGTCTGCTTCTCCCTCTGCTCCCCCTCCAGTCAGTTGTTGGCTGGCAGATGACACCGGCATGTGCCCACAAGGTGTGCCGAGCAGGTACCCTGCCGTTGGGGCTGCATGGATGGTGCCGGGCTGGAGGGTTCTTGCTCCATCTGCTCTCAGCGCCCCGGAGCCTTGGACCCAGATGATAAATTCCTTTCCATTCCCTGAGTTCTGCAGAAAGAAGCACGTTCATTTCTCAGGGTTGCCTTTCGCTGTTTGTTTTCGGCTTTCCTTGATCTGCAACAGGTGATTTCACCTGGATGGGAAGAGTGTTGGACAGGGCGCTTTGCCCCGCCCCCCCCCCAGGCCCCCAGGCAGGTGCTTGAAAGCAGGCCCTGTTACCCCAGGGATTTGCTGTCACCTGCTTGTTAGCAACTTCTTTTATCTGGTGTTCTGAGAGGTGGTCTCTTGCTGTGCATCAGACGGAGGAGTCCAGAGTTCTGTCCTGTCTTTTGTAAGTAGCAGCATGCTGGCAAGATTGTCACTTAGGATAAGTGCCTATACATCCATGGAAATGGCAGCATGAGGTGGTGTGCCTCCGAATACTTGTCTTTCCAGAACAGTCCGTGGCAGTGCTGGCCCCAGGTCATGTGCAGGGCGGCTCCTGGCAGGACCAGACTGGGATGAGCAGGGTTGGTGTGGGAGTAGGCTGTGTGCGTGCGCGTGCGAAGGAGAGAGAGAGAGAGGGCTCTCAAAAGCGCTGTTGCAGAAACCACAGGCTGTGCAGATGACCTGCAGGCTGGCGGTGGTTTTCTTTCTTGGGGTGCAGGTTCTTCTCTCCAGCCCCACCCCCCTACCCAGCAGATGGGGTCTTCTGTTGGGGCGTGTCTGGGCCAGCTGGGTTCCCATGTGTGACTGTGATGGGGCTGTGTTCTTCTGGGGAGTTGTCTGGTTGTGGACCCTTTTTGAAGAAAATACCTTTTCTGTGGTTAATTGAACAGCCAAGCGCTCGCATTCCCACCTGACCCGTCGGTCCGGGTGAGCTGCAGACAGGCTCCCAGGTGCGTGTGTTTGGTGTTTGCCTGTCTCGGTAGCACCTCCGTGCTGCTGCTTCAGTATCTTTAATTGGTTGTGTCTTAACTGGGAGCCACAGACTTGACTGGTTGTATTTCTTTTCTGATGATCGTGGAGTTAAATTCCAGCCAGTGAATGGAGCATCCGGCACCACCTGTGCTTAGCTCCGTGTGTGCTTTGGGAAGCCGCTTCCTGCTGTTGACTTTCTCTCCGACCCAGCTGTGCTTCGCTGAACTTGGTCTGTTGCAGACGGACCATCCCCCGGTTGTTTGTGTTGAGTTAGTTGCTGGGCTCTGGCCGCTCTGTGTTTCTGTCTCTGCAGTTCAGAAAACTGAGAAATGTGCTCAAAGTGGGAAAGTGAGTCAGGCCAGAGGGGTGGAGGGGCCCTTAGGGGGCGGGGTAAGAGGAGAGCACAGGGAGGGGGTGGGGACCGCAGTGACATCACAGTGGGTGCTGCGTGTGTGTGTGTGTGTGTGTGTGTGTCCCCCACCTGTGAGTCTCCGTCCTGGAGCTCCCGCTCTCCCAACCCCTGAGCGCAGCCTTGACCCTTGGTTCTCTGATGGCCCCCAGTGTGCCGCTGTGTCCCCCACGCAGCTCCTACCACCGGGGCAGGCCTGTGCTTCAAGGTGGAAGTCAGCCAGCCTTTCTCTGGGTCCTGCTGAAACCCTTGGGCTGCTCCAGGCCTGTTTAGGCGCAGACGACATCCGCTGCGGGCGCTGCTCTCCAATGTGGGGCACAGGTCTCCTTGTCCGCTGAGGTCCGAGCTGCTGACAGCAGGGACTCCGTGTGTACCAGGGGGACGTGGGCCATGGAGCACCCCAGCGTGGAGCCTGGACAGACTCCGAGGGGGGCAGGGTGCTGTGACCGCTGGGTGAGGTGGTGGGCCTCAGGAAACAACACACAGCTCCACTCCATCTTTGGTAGGAGGCCTGTGCGCCTGCGTGCCCGTGTACGGGATTGTTTGCTTTATGAAGCTTTCACGTTGACGCAAACGTTTTATCTTTAGCATTTAATCTCCAAACTATAGCCATTGGGCTGGGTGAACATCATCAACAGGTATGTCAGACTCTGGAGGATGTGTGTGGTGGAGCATCTGCCTAACTGGACCTAACTGGGGCTCTGCTCTCTCTCTCTCACAGATACATGTCACAGAGCAAGCACACAGAGGCGCGGGAACTCATGTGCTCAGGGGCACTGCTGTTCTTCAGCCACGGCCAAGTACGCAGGGGCCTTGTCCCCTTCCCTGCTTGGGGTGTCCCCTTCCCTGCTTGGGGCCTGCGGGTTGGAAAAGGACCTTCCAGGGAGAGGCCTTATTGTTGGCACTGGCCACAGCCAGGCGAGTGTCCTCGTGTCCCGGGGCACTGAGAGAGCTGGTGCACGTGCAGCTGGGGTCTTGGTCCTTCAGGCCGCACTGCCGAGTGAGTGCTGGGCTCAGAGTAGTGTCCTTAGCTTCGGTCCACCGTGCGTTGCTAGCTGGAAACCAGAGTGGCCGTCCAGCTTTGCCGTGGCTTCTGAGAACAAGCCAGAGCTGTTTTTGTGATTTTTATTCACTTCCATGTTTTATAGCAAAATAGTGCTGCGGACTTGTCCATGCTGGTCTTAGAGTCGCTGGAGAAGGCAGAAGTCGAGGTGGCCGATGAGCTGCTGGGTGAGGCTTTATTACTGTGCATGAGGTACCTTTTCATGTGGAATATGACACCCCTGTGCACACTCTGTGGCGGATGGTGGCCTCTGGTTTGTCTGAGAGACCTGGCTTGCCAGCCTGCCCCATGTGGTAAATGTGCAATGGGGGAGGTCCTTCTTAGGAGCTGCCCAGCCAGAAGAATGGAGGAGGGGCCTGCTCCCGGCCTCTGCATCCCAGCGTGTTACCTCCCTACCTGCCCAGGTCTTGCTCCTCTGCAGGCCAGCTCCCTGCTAGAGCCCACCCTCCCACCCAGCTCCCCGACAAAGGCTGAGCCATGAGGCCACAAAAGAGCATGTGGCTGCTGGCTCTGCAGCTGAGAGGTCGGTTGGGGGGGGTCCTGGGACCTGGGGGTGGGAGGATGCATGATGAGGACACCCCGGCATGCCAATTTCCAGGTTTTGAAGTGAAGTAATTGTTGTAGTGAACTTCTATAAGATACAGCATACAGAGCTGAGCAGTAGCGTGTTTCTTTGGGTAAGAGTCTGTGTTTGTGTTGTTTTAGAAAATCTGGCCAAACTGTTCAGTTTGATGGACCCAAATTCTCCAGAACGAGTGGCTTTTGTGTCTCGAGCCCTGAAGTGGTCCAGTGGAGGATCTGGGAAACTGGGCCACCCCCGGCTCCACCAGCTGCTGGCCCTCACCCTCTGGAAAGGTAGGCCGGGGGCACTTGTGCAGACAGCAGCTCTCAGGGGCGGGTGCGAGCCATCCCGGGGACAGCTGTCCCTTCTTATGCCCCACGCGGCTTGTATTTGTGTTAGCCGCTTTAATCAGGTGAACTCATGGGCCACAGGAGGTAAGGAGGGGAGATTTTGCTCTCCACCGGCCTGGCCCTTCCTGCCCGTGGGCCTTGACCGTACCCCCACCAGCCTCCTTTCTGGGACATCCTCCCCAGACTGGCCCTCTGATGGCACCCTGCTCTGTGTTTTCTTCACATTTATCTCAGCTTCTGAATAAGCATTTGTGGGGACTGTTCAGTCCACGAAGGGGGGATCCTGGTAGTTCCTGGGTGTGGTTCCCATCCTGAGCTCTGAGTCTTGCTCTCAGGCACAGGAAAAGGCATTTGGTTGGGTGCCCTGAACAGCGTTTGTTCAGGAGAATTTGAAGAGCTGTCTCCTACGTGGTGAGTACCTTGCAGGCGGCTCATTCACAGTGCATCAGCCTTCGTGGGGGTACGGCTGGGCAAGGGGTAGGTGAAGGGATGTGATGGTGGGCAGGTGCCTTGGTGGGAGCAGAGGGGCAGCCTCCTTCACTTGGGGGCAGCCTTCTACCAGCAATGTCTGTGACAGCAAGCTCCTCCTGGAAACAGCCTGCTTGCAGCAGGCGGCACGGTGGTCAGACAGACGGATCTGTCTCCTCCACAGTCAGCAGGCCCAGGGCGCGTTCCTGCTTGTGGTGGGCACCCGCCATGAACCCAGCACTTGTTCATGCTGGGAAGCCAGCCGTGTGAGCATCTGCGGGCAGTGGTGCTCACTCCACTGTGTGTCCCCACCCACTGTGACCCACGAGGCGGGAGGTTTCTCTATTCCCTGCGTGCTGGCACGCCAGCCCTACCCTCACCCGGGAGGGACATGACGAGAAAACGGTCAGATGTCAATTCAAAGTTGGACAGTCAAGGAAACGCTCCTTGGAGGGTGCAGTGGAATCCCTCCCCCACCCCTATCCAAGAAGCATGTGGGGCCCGAGAACTAGCAGCTGACACCTCGAGGCCGAGGCCGTCGCCATCGTGGGCTCCCTCCTCTGCTGGCGCACGTTTCCCGTGGGCGCCTTGCTCCTCCGGACTTGGCCTCAGCCCGCCGCCCTGGCCTGCCCAACTGGCATGGTCCCCGTGTATTTTCTGTCTGTCTGTCCCGCTCACAGGACACTAGTGTGCGTTCGCTGAGCTCGGTGGGGGGCCATCTGCACTCGCCAGCTTGGCAGGGGTGCCCTGGACTCCCGCCTTGTCTTCCAGGGGCGCTCAGTCTGCACGTGCAGGGGGATGGCAGCGCCTGCAGCAACCCTCTGTGATCAGCGAGCGTTGATTTGGCACCGTTACGCCCGGTCTGTGTTTGTGGGTGTGTGGGGAGATGCCAGGAAGAAAATGGGGCATGACCCAGTGTCTGTGGCAAAGAAGCAGAACTGAGGCTTCAGGAGTCCCTCAGAGCCCTCGCTGGCTAAGAGCCAGCTGTAAGGCGTGGATGTTTAACGGGACGGTTTTAAAATTCAAGAGACCGCAGTTACACGTAGTGCTTGAGGCACAAACCCCAAGTAGAGGAGCGCGGATTCCACGTCCTGTCCTGCTCTGCAGCGTCCACGGTGTCTGGAGGCTGTGCTTAGGATGTCTGCTGAGCTGTGGTGCCTGGGGCAGGCCCAGGTGGGGACCTCCGGGGAGGTATGTCCCCCGATGGGGGCGGAGCCATCTGCCGCCACGTCGGTTTGCCATCCGCAGCTCGCCGCCTCTGGGCGTGTTCGCTGCGTGTGGTGGTCCGTTATTCAGGTGTCCCTCGTTCGGTTGCGCACGTTTTACAAAGTCAGGGTTTGTGGCGGCCCTGCCTCGAGCAAGCTTGCTGGCGCCACGTTGCCAACCGCACTTGTTCACTTGGTGTCCCCGCGTCACAGTCGGTCGTTCTAGCAACAGCGCAGGCTTTTTCATTATCACTTGTTACGATGGTCTGTGACCGTGGTCTCTGATACTGTCCTGGTTTTGGGGCGCCAGGAGCTGCGTTCATGGAAGAGGGTGGATTTCACCGATAAATGTGTGTATGCTGACTGCTCTACCAACCAGCCCGTCCCACGTCTCTCCCCTTCTTCCGGCCTCCGTGTTTCCTGAGACCCAACGGTATTGAAATTGGGCCAGTTCATGACCCTACAGTGGCCTCTGTCCGAGTGAAAGGAAGAGTCCCACGTCTCTCATTTTAAGTAACACACTTCCGATGGTTCAGCTCAGTGAGGATGGCTTGTCCAAAGCTGAGGTAGGCTGAAAGCCAGGCCTCTTGTACCAAACAGCAAGTAGTGAACGCAAAGCACCCGCTCCTGAAGGACGTGACAAGGGTTAGTCCAGTGACACGTGAATGAAGGGAAAGCGAAACAGCCTTATTGCTGATACGGAGACAGTTTGAGTGGTCAGGATAGAAGATCAGCCACAAAATTCCCTCAAGGCAAAGCTTGATCCGGAGCGAGGCCTTGACTCTCCTCAGTTCCATGAAGGCTGAAGGAGGTGAGGAGGCTGCAGAACGAGGGTTTGAAGCTACCAGAGGCTGGTTGTGAGGTTTTAGGGAAGAGGTATTCGCCATAACCTAAAAGTGCACAGTGACCTAGAAGCTGCGGCAAGTGACCCTGAAGGTCTAGCTGATACCTTACTGAAGGTGTCCGCACTCGACAGATTTTCAGTGACGATGAAACAGCCTGATAGAAGAAGATGCCGTCCAGGGCTTTCAGGACTTATGTACCTAGAGAGAAGTCAACGTCTGGCTTCAAAGCTTCAAAGGACAAGCTGATTCTCTTGTCAGGGGCTAATACAGCTGGTAACGTTAAGTTGAAGCCAATGCTCATTTACCATTGAAAATCTGAAAATCTTAGGGCCCTTAAGAATTAGGCTAAATCTACTCTGCCTGTCCCGTATAAACACAACAACAAAGCCTGGATGACAGTGAATCTATTTACAACATGCTTTACTGAACAGTAAGCCCACTGTCGAGACCTACTGCTCAGAAAAAAGATTCCTTTCAAAATAGTACTGCTTGCTGACAGTGCACCTGGTCACCCAAGAGTCCTGATGGAGATGAGCAGCAAGATAAATGTTTTCATGCCTGACACAACATCCATTCTGCAGCCCAAGGATCAAGGAGTCATTTCAACCTTCAGGTCTTATTATTTAACAAATACACTCCGTAAGGCTATCGCCGCCATAGACAGTGATTCCTCTGATGGTTCTGGGAAAAGTCCATTGAACACTTCCCAGAAAGGATTCATCGTTCTAGATGTCACTGAGAACATCCATAATTTATAGGAAGAGGTCAAAATATCAGTAGTGACAGCAGTTTGATAGACATTGATTCCAAACCTCACGGACGAGTTTGAGGGGTTCAAGACTCCATGGAGGAAGTCACTGCAGATGTGGGGGAAACGGCACGAGAACTAGAATCAGCAGTGGAGCCTGAACGTGGGACCCAACTGCTGCCATCTCACACTTGAACGGACGAGGATCTGCGTCTTATGGAGGAGCAAATAAACTGGTTTCTTGAGATGGGACCCACTCCCGGTGAAGATGCTGTGACGACTGTTGAAGTGACCATATAGAATTCAGAGGATCATACGAGCTGAGCTGATAAAGCAGCAGTGGGGTGTCAGACGACTGACTCCCAGGCTGAAAGAAGTTCTCCTGTGGGTAGAATGCTATCCAACAGCATCCCACACTATAGAGAAATCCCTCATGAAAGGAAGCGTCCATCAGTGCAGCAAACGTCAGTGCTGATTTTAAGAACTTGGCATGGCCACCCTAGCCTTCAGCAGCCACCACCCTGATCAGTCAGCAGCCATCGATGACGGGGCAGACCCTCCACCAGCAAAAAAGACTGTGAATCCCTGAAAGCTCAGGTGATGTTAGCATTTCTTAGCCGTCAAGCATTTCTTACTTAAGGCGTTCATAGACATAATGCTGCCGCACACTTAACAGACGACGGTGTGGTGTCAGCATAGCTTTTATGTGCACTGGGAAGCCAGAAAGTTTGACCTGCTTTGTCGCAGAACTTGCTTTGTTGTGGTGGTCTGGAACCGGGCCCACAGTATGCCCGAGCTGCGCCTGGGTGTGACAGAGCACATGGGTGTCGTTTTGCCCAATTTCTCTTCTCATAGGATGCCCTAAAACCAAAAGCTTATTCTAGGGGGTCTGAGGGAGAGAGGAGAGACCGCACAGGTACGCAAAGAAATGCTGACTTCAAATTGTTGTGCATTCCTGAAGGCGGCACGCGGGGCCCTGAGAGCTGGTGTACCCAGTAGAAGGTGGCAGGCAGCAGAGGCCGGGGCCTGAGCCCTGGAAAGGCATGGGAACCAGGTGGCTTGTGAGCAGTGATCCCGTTTGCTCCGGGAGACGGACCAGGGTGTGGGGAGGTGGTCTGGGAGGTGGCTCGGCCTAGGCTGGGTCTCTGCCTCGGCACAGCTGCCGCCCTGGGCGTCCTGTGCTCTGTCAGATGCTGAGCACACCCACTTAGCTGTGGCAGCCGGAAAAGGAGGGGCTGGGGTGTTGAGTCCTCAGTGTGGAGGGGGAGGGGGGGAGCAGGTAGATTTTTCAGTGATGAGTGGGGACAGTAGGTTTACAGCCTGAGTCACTTACTGATGTTGAGAAGATTGGGATTTGGGTCATTTTTTTTTTTAAAGATTTTATTTATTTATTTGACAGAGAACACAAGTAGGCAGAGGGAGAGGGAGGAGCAGGCTCCCCGCTGAGCAGGGAGCCCGATGCGGGACTCGATCCCAGGACCCTGGGATCATGACCTGAGCCGAAGGCAGACGCTTAACCGACCGAGCCACCCAGGCGCCCGGATTTGGGTCATTTTTTAAAAAACAGAAACGCTGAGTGCTGGAGCAGACCGGCACTGTGGTGCTGTTAGCCCGAGAGCTTCCTGCGTTGCGGAACTCGACGCGCTGGGAGCCCCGTGTGCGGGCAGGAGGGGGGGGGCAGGAGGCGCGCTGGCGCGTGCATGTGCACCACTGTCCCCCTTCCCTCCGTAGAGCAGAACTACTGTGAGTCCCGGTACCACTTCCTGCACTCTGCGGACGGCGAAGGCTGCGCCCACATGCTGGTGGAGTACTCGACCTCCAGGGGCTTCCGCAGCGAGGTGGACATGTTCGTGGCCCAGGCTGTGCTACAGTAGGTACCCACTCTCGCTCGGCCCCAGCCGGGCCGCGTGGCCGTCCGGGTCCGCCCCGCGACCCTGCTGCAGACCTCTCGGCTCGGGGCATGCCGTCCCTCCCCGCTCTGCCAGGCGGCTGCGGAAGTGAGTGTCTGTCCGGAATTGGTGTTCTGCTGTGACTCCCCAGTGTCTGTTTTCCCACGGCACCTCTTCGAGGTTTTTGGCTTTCTTAGCGTCAGGCCACTGTTTCTTATAGGGCATGTGTATTTAATAAATTCCACGAGGTGTCTTGGAATGGGGACCGCACGTGCTTTTGAAGCGTTTCCAGGGCTGCGCCTGGCTTCCCGGACGTCTCGAGCGTGCGTCCCCGCCCCGTCAGGCCTCCTTGCTTCCTCCTCCCCGTTTCCTCCTCCCCGTCCGTGCCGCAGCAGGCCTGGGTGGTGCTGGTGCGCACGGCACACAGGAGGGGTCAGCGGCCCGCACCGCCCGCCCGAGCTCCGGGCGTCTCCCGCGTGTGCTCCTCCCGCAGACACACACCAGTTTGGTGGCCGGGCATCGGGATAGGAAATGTCTTAGGAATTTGAAGGGGTTGGGGTCACAGAACGCTCACTGTATGCCCTCGACAGCACCTCAGAGCTTCCGCGCTCTGCAACTCACAGACAGACGTTTCTTCGACCCCAGCGCTCCCTGCCCCGGGCTGTGGGGTGTATGGTGCACAGAGTCCCTGGGCCAGACGGGATCATGTGCAACCACCTCACGCCTTCCCATTGGTCCCTCCCTATAGCTTAACAAGGTGGAGGCCCCCAGTGCAGATAGTCCAGCTGTGGAGACGCCCCCCTGGGGCAGAGAAAAGCCTGTCCCCCGCCCGGCACAGCACCCGGGGCCTGCGGCCTCGTTCCCACGGACCCCTGGGCTGACTGCTCACGTAGGCAGGGGCCTGACAGGTGCAAACAGGCTGTAGTCGTGACAACTCCCTGCAGTGTCCGAGCTCTGCTGCCCTTGGACACTGTCACCTTCTGAAGCTTCATCTCTTCACCCGTCAACTGTGGCGATCAGGAGGTGCCCTGCTCACGGGGGGCAGCTTGTCTGAGCACCGAGCCTGGCCCGGCGGGTCCTCGGTTTGCCGGAGCTGTGGGACGGGACAGCTTTCTGTGCCCCCGAGGCATCCCGTGTGCCGTGCTCACCTGAGCACCTGTAGAAATGCCGCTGTGTGCTGTATCAGTCGCCCACTTACTAGGGTGTTGCTTCCAGGTTTCTCTGTTTAAAAAACAAAAACAGCGCGTCGGTGGTGTTCACGACATACACACAGAAGCACCCGTCCATCGAGAACGGCCCTCCGTTCGTACAGCCTCTGCTCAACTTCATCTGGTTTCTGCTGTTGGCTGTAGACGGGTGAGTCTCCAATGTGTGTTTGGGGGGGGTTGCACGTGTGCTTTTCTTGTTCGGCTCTCCATGATTTTCGCGTGGAAACAGAGTTGGGCCCGCTGTTCTCCTGTTTCAGAGGCAAACTGACCGTATTCACGGTGTTGTGTGAGCAGTACCAGCCGTCCCTGCGGCGGGACCCGATGTACAACGAGGTGAGAGGCTGGGGGCAGCAGCCAGAGAGCAAGAGAAGTCCTCCGTCCCCGGGCGGCCCTCGGGAACGGGACGGGCCCCGAAAGGAGCGTGGGGGAGGTCTTGCGCATGGGGCGTGTTCTGGCTCCACGGTGACCCCACGCCCCTCCTCTTCCAGTACCTCGACAGGATAGGACAGCTCTTCTTCGGTGTGCCGCCCAAGCAGACTTCTTCCTACGGGGGCTTGCTAGGTAAGGCTGGAGCAGGGGGTGCCTGCGGGGTGGGAGCAGAGCGGCATGGCCGCCTCACACCCTGGCCTCCCCCGGGGCGCTCTCTCCACTGCCCGGCTTGTGGTGGCGCTCTCCCGAGGCTCCGTGTCTCTGGCTGGCCTTGAGGTCCTTCTCCAGCAGATTCCCAAACATGCCTGAGAGGGTCCTGTTTGCCCTAGGGCTTCTCTCTCCTTTGGCCATAGAATCAAGGGGGATTTTTTTTTTTTTTCTGGTAAAATACACATATCCCAAAATTTGCTGTTTAATCATTTCTCAGTGTCCAGTTCAGGGGCACCGTCCCCCCGTCCACCTCCAGAACGTTCCATCCCGCACACGGAGACCCTGTCCCCGTGACGCACGGACCCCCACCTGCTCCCCCAGCCCTGGCCCCGCCGTCTGCCCTCTGTGTCCGTGAGTCTGACGACTCCAGGACCTTGTGGGAGTGGGGTCCCCGTGCGTGTCCTTCCGTGTCTGGCTCGTCCCCGTGGGGGCAGAGGGGTTCCTTCCTTTAGAAGGCCGGGTCATACCCTGTGGTGTGGACGAACCACACTGTGTTCGTCCATTCCTCTGTGGTGCACCCCATAATGCTGCTGTAAATGTGGGGGCATGTGCATCTGCTTGAGCCCCTGCATCCAGTGCTTTGGGTAATATACCCTGAGGTGGGATTGCTGGGTCACGTCGAAATTTGGTTTAACTTGTGAGATGCTGCCAGACTGCCTTCCACAGCGGCAGCCCCGTTTCCCATCCCGCCAGCCGTGCACAGGGTTCCAGTTTCTCCGTGTCCTCGCCCGCGTTTGCTGTTGTCTGTGCCTCAGTAGTGGGTGTGAGGGTCTCACCGTGGCTCTGATTCACATCGCCCTGACGGTTAGTGATGTTGAGCGTCTTTTCTTGTGCTTATTGGTCATTTGCATGTCTCTGTGTCCATTCAAGTCATGTGCCTATTTTTGAATCAGGTTGGTGATTTCTCTATACTGGATACTAATCCCTCATCAGATATAAAATTCCTGAACATTTTTTCCAATTCTGTGGATTGCCTCTTTTTTTTTTTTAAAGACTATTTTTTAAAAGTTTCAGTGGGGCATTTGAGTGGTACAGTCGGTTGAGCATCCAGCTCTTGGTTTCAGCTCAGGTCATGATCTCAGGGTCCTGACATTGAACTCCATGTTGGACTCCACGCTCAGCATGGAGTCTGCTTGGGGATTCTCTGCCTCTCGCCCTGCTCGTGTGCACTCTTTCTAAAATAAATACATTTTTTAAAAAGTAAGTAAAAGCAGTTTTAGCTTCACAGCAAGATAAAGAGGAAGGTATGGAGAATATCCGTTTCCGTCCATGCTCCCCCACAGCTGTTACCGGCGCCCCCGTCAGAGTGGTGACTTTGTTAGAATTGATGAACTTACGTGGACACCGGAAGTTCATGGTTTACGTTGGGGTTACTTCTGATGTCATACGTGTACAGTTTTAGACACACGTGTCCACCATTAGAAAGAGTCCTACAGAGTGGTTTCTGCCCTGAAAACCCTGTGCTCAGCCTGCTCACCCCTCCCCACACTCCACTGCCTTTTCTCTCTGTAGGTGCTTCTGATGCGCGGAATTTTAAATTTCCATGAAGTCCAGTATATCTGTCTCTCCTCCACTGCTCATGCCTTTGGTGTCCCATCCATAATGTCCTCGTCTGGCCCAGTGTGGTGAAGCTTTTGCCCCGTGTCGTCTTCTAAGAGTTCTGCTGTTCTCAGGTTTACATTGAGGTCCTTGATCCATTTAGAGGGTTTTGTTACATGGTGTGAGGTGTAGGGGTCCAGCGTCCTTTTCGAGGACGTCCAGTGTCCTGGCATCATTGGCTGAAGAGACTGTCCTTCCCCCTGAGTGGTCTTGAAGCCCTTGTCAGAGCTGGTTTGACCCCTCTGCCTGTGGGCTTATTTCTGGCCTCTGTGTTCTGTTCGGTGGGTCTCTGTGTGCCCACACCACACTGCTGTGCTCACTCTGGAGTAAGTTTTGAAATCAGGAAATGCGATCCCTCCGGTTTTGTTCTTTTTCAAGATCGTTTTGGCTGTTTGGGTCCATTGCAATTCCATATACATTTTAGGATGAGCTTTTCTTGCAAACAAGACATTGGATTTTGACAGGGACTGCATTGAATCTGTGGATGGCAGTGGGTGGCACTGGTCTTTGCAGCGTGTCAAGTCCTCCAATCCACAGACTTGGGAAGTGCTTCCATTTATTTATGACTTTAATCTCTTTCCCCGGTGGCCTGTGGTTTTCATTCATGAGTCCTTCATCTCCCTGGTTAAGGTTAGTGCCTAAGTATTTTCTTCTTTTTGATGCTGTTGTAAATGGAACGTTTTTATAATTTCTTTTTCAGATTGTTCGTTGCTGGCGTAAAGAAACGCAACTGATTGTCACGTGCTGACTTTGTATCCCATCACTTTGCTGAATTCACTTACTCTGACAGCTCTTTTGTGGAGTCTGTAGGGTTTTCTGCATATAAGACCATGTCGTACGCAAACAGATCGTTTTGCTCCCTCCTCCCCACTGTAGATGCCTCTTCCCTCGTCCTCATGCCTGGTTGCTGTGGCCGGGGCTGCCAGTACCGTGCAGACTGGAGGTGGTGAGGGCAGGCACCCTCCCCTTGCTCCCCCTCCTCCTCGAGGAGGAGTTGGCAGTCTCCCACCACCGAGGATTACGGTTGCCGTGGGGTTTTCAGAGACGGCGGGTACTGTGGGGCAGCAGTCCCTCCTGTTCCTGGCTTGTTGAGCGCTTTTACGAGAGCGTCGCGTTTGGTCAAGTGCTGTTCCTGCAGCGGTTGAGATAGATGATCGTGTGGGCTTCCCCTCGTTCTGCTGACGACTGGCGGGTTCTCACGGGGAGCCCTCTGTGCTTTCCACGAATAAAGCGCTTGTTGTGGTGCATCGTCCTTAATGTGCTGCCGAGTCCTGTTTTCCAGTGGTCTGTGTTCACAAGGGATACTGGTCTGTGATCTTCTCGGAGTATCTCTGGGGTTCTGCTGGCCGCGTTGGATGAGTTAGGAAGCGCTCCCTCCCCCTCAATTCTTTTGGAAAAGTTTGGGAAGGATTGGTGTTGGTTATTAAGTGTTGAGTAGAATTCACCAGGAAAGCCATCAGGGCCAGGGCTGTTCTTTGTTGGGAATTTTTGATGATGGATCCAGTCTCCTTACTTGTTACTGGTCTGTTCAGATGGTCCACTTCTTCATGGTTTAGTTTTGGTGGGTGTTGGAGGCCAGGCCTCTGCCCCTCATCTGCCTAGCCTGGCAACATGGTGTGGCCTTCCCCGCGGTTTTGTACGGACTTCTTCCCTCCGCCAGCCAACGGCCAGTTTAGTCCTTCATCTGAATGTGGATTTTGTGAGCCTGAATGTGGTGGGATTTTTGAGTAGATGCTGCTTCACAGAGTTCATCGTTCACCCGCACGTACTTAAACCGGTCTTGCCGTTGAGAGGTCTCATGCGGCCAGGCAGCATCGAGGCTTCCCTCCTCAGCTTCCTTCTGGAAGTGACGTCACAGAATCACAGGTGGCTGATCTACGTAAGGGATATATGTCCCCCACGCTGATTGCACCGTATTCCTGCCGGAGCTGACGTGGCCCCCAGGTGACAGGCTCAGGTGGGCGCTTGTCCCACAAAGCTTGGCGGTGCTGCTCACGCCCTACTGCCCAAATCCAGGTGGGCACCCTGCCTCGTGGGCCCCGCAGGGTTGGCCTGGCTGGGCGTTTGCGTCCTTTGAGCCATAACCATGCTCTGTGGAAAGGTCTTTTGTCTGAGATGATTTTGAAGGTTGCTATACACAGTTGGACTTTCTACTTGAAAACTGTGTCTGGATTTGTCTCGTGGAAGGTACTCCCGCCGTATCCGGGCCTGGGTGGGGCTGCGTGCATCTGAAGCCGAGGTGGGGTTTGTGTGGATTGGCGTCTCTTGGGCGTGACATCCCACCCTCAAGCCTCCCCACGGGTGTCCTGACGCTTGGTGCCCGTTCATTTCCCACCAGAACTTCAGACTTGCCCCTTCCGGCACCCGGGCTTCTGGTGGCCTGTTCGTTGGACCTGATTTCACATGCCCGAGTCTGTCCAGACAGCGTTGTTCTTTCCATGGTGGTTTGGCTTCAGGGGACCCTCTGATCTCCTGAGTTTGCAGCAAATCGTTGTTCTCTGAATAAACGTGTCAGTGGTAGCAGCCCTGGGGGGGACGGTGGTCACCATTTCCGCATGTGAACGCGTCCTCACCTCTTTGTGATGTCCCCGTGTGATGTGCACTTGTGTGCCCGCTCGACGGTGACCTCCCCGCGACGTTCTGCTGACGATCCTCCGGGGCTGTCAGGCTGCCGTGCTATGTCCCCCGGATGGGCCCTCGGGGTCTTTCGCCGGCTGCCAGGGCCTTGCAGTCACGCTGAGTGTTCCCAGAGACTCGGGGGGGCCCCGGGAACATGGCACCATGGAAGGTGGGGTTCCCCGGGCAGGGGGTGCTGCTGACCGCGTGCAGCCGCCGTGCCCCTGACGGCCCCTGCGTTTACTTCCAGGGAACCTTCTGAGCAGCCTCATGGGCACCTCGGAGCAGGAGGGCGAGGACAGTCAGGACGACAGCAGCCCCATTGAGCTCGACTGACCCTGCCCGCCTGGCCTGCATGAAGACGCCCTGACCCCGGGCCCTCACACCCGGGGCTCCCGTTGTGAGGCGATGGCGGCCGCCCGTGAGCCCGTGAGCTCGCCCGGGGCTGCGGCTGGGCCGGCTGGGCTGCACCTGCACCTTCAGACTGACCCACAATAAAGCACAGGCCTTGCCGCGCTACCACCCTTTCCCTGTCCTTTGTGTCTGGTTTGCTTTGGGAGACGACCCGGCGGCGGCGCAGGCCCGCAGGCCCGACCCTGTCGAAGATGGTGTGGGGGGCGGCCGCCAGTGGCCCGGAGAGCATCTGGGCAGCCGCTCTGGGCGGCACCGTGAGGCCGCGGCCATTTGGGATCAGGAGTCCTTTCCACGTTTCGTAATGCAGTATTTATTTTCATTGGGTGATTGGTTCCTTTGACCTGGCATTGTAGGTTTTAACCAAATAACCAGGAGTGAGCAGATCTGCCCTTTCTCACGCTATACCAGATGTTCCCAGAGCAATGACGAGAGGGGAAACACTTTATTTTTTCACAATTAAATAAGAGTTGTAGATTAATACACAGTGATCATGCATGGGAAGGAGTTGAGATACACACTTTTATTGACTGTAAAATGGAATTTAAAGGAAGGTTTGTGTTACTTGTTGAGTTGAAATAAATCCTTTATACTGGGCTTTGCAGCGCTCGTCCTTTCTGAGTGAGCTCCTGGGGCCGGCGGGCGGGAGCGGTTGCCGAGACCAGTGGTGGCCGGGTCTGTGCGCGCTGTGCCCGCAGGGGGCGCTGTGGACGGCCACGAGCGGCCAGTGTCGGGAAGGTCTTGTGATTCGTGTGTAACTACGTGGTGGTTTCTTTAAATGTGAGAAACCAAATCCAGTGGGGTCCTGCCTTGTCACAGGTTCTGCGTGCAGGCCACGGGGTGGGGGAAGGAGAGCGCTGAGCCCCCCCACAAACTACCCACCGGGGCTCTCTGTGGAGGGTGGTGGTGGAGGGAGTCCTCGCAAGGGGCAGGCCCCACGCCTGCGACGGACCCCCGGCTTGTGCCGTGATGCTTGTTCTGAAACCACAATAATGCATCCGGCACAGTCAGTTCAGTGGGAGGGACGTCGGAGCAGAACGTGGGTTTTTCTGTGGAATTTCGCCCCACACTAAGTAGATGAGCCCAGACCGCGCACACCTCCCGGCGTCCCTCCGCACTCCCCTCATGGTGGCAGCGTCTGTCTCGTCCTCAGCACGTGGAGACCCCCCTCCCGGGTGGGGGACAGCTTTGCAGCCGTGCACCTGACCCCGCTTTTCCTGTGAGCGCTGCCACTTTTTTCATGCAGTTGTGAATGGCACTGTCATTTTCTGGGAACGCGGCCTCCCGTTCGTAGCATGCGGGCCGTGGGTTGCCCACGTCTCCACTGTGCGGAGGTGTGTGAGGTAAGCACCGTGACCACCCTTTGCGGGCCATGAGCTCCTGACCTCGTTGGAGAACTCCCACCAGTGGTAAAACGTTCTGGTGTTTCTTTTTAACATGTTATTGTCTTGGGCACGACGCCCTTGCGTCTGGTCAAGACGGCCTAGAAGACCAGTCCCGGAGAATGCGTGGCTGGGGCTGCTCCCCGGATGGGGATGGGGAGGGGGAGTCCTGGGGGGCCTCTATCTTTTCATTTCCACCCAGGATGAGAAACCCGCCC
>NC_058407.1:175853250-175881641 GCF_002201575.2 Neomonachus schauinslandi | reverse complement strand
GAGGTTCTTTGTCTAGAAGCGGGGAAGATGGGCTAGCGATCACGGGTGTGGCATCTGGCGTGGCTGGGGAAGAGGCACCTGCCTGGAGCAGGAGGGGGTGGGGGCCCTGGGTGACCCTGTGACTGTCCTCACCCCCCGGCCCAGCCGTCTTGGGGACCGGAGCAGAGATGGGAGTGAGGGGGGGCACTCCTCTCTTGCCCCTGCAGCTGCACCCCCATCCAGGCCTACACAGGTCTGAGCAGGGGGAGCCCCATGCTCAGGTGCAGAGGGGAGATGGGGTGGTGGGAGTCAGGCCTGCGAGGATAGGCAGAGGCCCTGGGTCACCCTTCTGGGGATGTCCCCACTCCTGGCACGTATCGGAGCCCAGCAGGTAGGTCCTCCTGGGGAACCCCATGCCCCCTCCCCAGCCCCTGACCTACACAAGGGGCCACTTTAGGATAGGACATGAGGGTTGGCGTGACAGGACACCCTGCCTTGGGGACCCCCTCCTGGTCCTCTCAAGGGCTGGTCCAGGGCTGCCTTAGGGGATGACGGGGGCTGGGGGGCCACCTAAATCACCCAGTCGGTACCCGCCACCTACACATGCTGCTCCTCTGCCCCACCCCCACCCCACCACTGGGGGAGGAGGCTAAGTGGTCGTAAGTACCGGCTGGCCAGTATGCTGGGTCCTGTGGGGGACTCTGGGCTTCCATCTTCCAAGGGCTCAGTGACCACAAGGTCAGGCTGGTGGGTGGGTCAGCAGCCACTGCCCAGCGGGCAGCAGACAGGAGCTGACCCTCCATTCGCCCTTCCAATCCAGGCATGCTGGGGCCCAGGGAGCTGCAGCTCCCCAGTGCCTCTGACCCCCAGGGCCCTCACGCACGTGCCAGGTCAGCTGCTTGAGGAGGAGGACCATGTCCCCCATGCTAGCACCCAGGACCCCATGACCGACACACAGCAGGTGCTCAATAAATACTTGTTGAGGGGGACTTGGAGGAGCAGGGTGGGGAGGGGAGGCATGCAGGCCGCCTGCTGTCCCCACGGCCCAGCCTCCTGGTCAGGGGCAGGGTCCTGCTCAGGTGGGCAGGGGGCAAGGGGAGTTGGTGAGGGGCTGCCAGGAGGCCGGGCCTAGGCCTCAGAGGAAGGGTGGTTCAGTGGGTGAGTGGGTGGGTGGGTGGGTGGGCGGGCGTGGCAGGGGTCACATCAGTGGGTGGCAGCATGGTGGGGTCAGAGGTCAGGTCGGCCGGCCTGCAGTGAGGTTCCAGAGAAACAGGTCCTAGTGGCTAAAGCTCAGGCCCCACATGGCCAAGTCCGGGGCTGCCACTTAGGGCCGGGGCCAGGAAGCCGGGTCCTTCATCTGCCAGCCCCCCAGTCTGGCCGCTGCCTCCTCGATGGCCACTTCAGCGAGTCCAGTTCCCTCGGGCCTCCAGAACCATCTCTCGTTAGGGTTTATGTTTGAAGTGGGCTTCCACTGGAAAGGACAGGCGTTCAGCTGTGTCACGGCCACCCAGGAGGCGTTGGGCTCCCTCCCCTGCGCCCCCACCTGCACTCACCCGCGTACTCCTGGGGCAGCATGGGCCTGTCCACGACCTTCCGAAAAGCCTCCACCCAGGCCCGCTGCTCCGGCTCCGTCTCGCAGGCCAGCAGGAACCTACGCTCTGGCGTCACGATGGTAATACCGTGTGGCCAGTGGTGGCCCTGGGTGGATGGCGGGAGTCCGTCCAGCACCGTGTAGCCACTCTCCCTGCTGCCGATGAAGACTTCCCCACGAGCAAAGGCGTCCTGTGGGCAGAGGCCGGGCAGCCCCTAGGCAAGGGGGTGGCTTTGCTCATAGCCGGAGAAGCCCCGACCCCAGAGACCCGGCCCGCCCTCCTGCTCCTCATCCCCGCCGCCTGTGGCCGGCAGACGGGGGCCTGTCGCTCATCTCCGTGTTGTGGGGGAGGACACGTCCACCCTGCAAGGGCCCAGCCGACCTGGGCCGAGACCCTCCCTTACCAGGGGATCTTTGAAGTACATGAGCCTCCGGTCATCCATGGTGAACCAGCGCTTCCGGAAGCCTTCTGTTTGCTGTGGGTCAGAGAGTGCCGGGGTCCCGCTGGTCAGCCGGAGGCGGGGCACCCCCACGTGCGTTCATTCATCCTTCCTTCATTCGCGGCGCCTTCTGTGGGCGCTGCTGCATCCTGCTCTGTCCGCCAGGTGGCTGCACCAAGGGCCTTTGCACGTGCTCTTCCTCCCCTCCCCACGTCCTACTCCTCGCCGTCCTCCCTGGGGGCCCCGTCTGGGCTGTGGGGCTACCGCGTGTGCGCTCCACGAGGCAGGGAAGGGGCTGAGCTGGGCCCTGTAGGGCCCGAGGAGGTGCACGGGGGGCCTGATGAAGGGGGGCGAAGGCACGAGGCCGGCTCAGCCCGATCCAGAGCCCCAGGCCTGGGTCCACAGGGCCCCTGCTCACAAGAGGTCTTGGGGTCCAGGGCCGTCCACACCAAGATGATCCGTCCAAAGTCCTCTCCCGGGGGTGCTCCTGGCACTTGGGCCCACCACGGCCACCCCAGCCCCACCCAGCCCAGGTGGCTGAGGCGCTGATCTCAGAGGAGGCCTGGGGGCTCAGGCCAGCCGGTCAGACCCACCTTGGGCCCCGTTTTCTCCATGTAGCCTTCCTTCAGGTAGTTCCGGGAGAGCTTCGGCACCAGCTAGGGCAGAAGATGGGCTCAGGCCTGGGCCGTCCTGGTCGCTCTCGCCCATGCACCCCCGGCTCCCTCCCCACTTGCTTGCTGCCGCTGAGCTGAAATGCCCCAGAATAAGGGAGAGGGGTACGGTCCCCCCGCCCCCCAGTGGACACAAGCAGTCGCCACTCACATCAGCATCACTGGCCCCTGGGAATGCCACCTGCAGGTAGTGGAAGCGGGCGGCACGGAGCGCGTTGAACCAGTCCACGATCTCCTGTGGGTCAGAGGTAGGTGAACGCAGGCAGGAGGGTGGATGCAGGCTGCTGGGGGACGGCCCTGAGGTGGCCTGGGAGGACAGGGACGGCTCCACACGGGGGACGGGCCAGGGGGCCAGGGAACAAGCCATGCTGTGGCCAGCCAGCTCGGGATGGGCAGGGGACAAATGGGCGGGAGGGCCAATGTCAAGCCAGCCGGCCCCCAAGCCCTGATGCAGATTTGGGTGTGGGGAGGCTTTTCTCCTCTCACATGGGGTTATTTTTACAAACCGAGTATGTTGCCCAGAGCGAGGCTCATCTATTTTTAAATCCACCCAGAGCTGCTGCCTCCCATCTTCAAGGGGAGGAGGAGGAGAGAGCTGCTCTGCATGAGCCGAACCCCCTCGCTGGACAGGGTGGACCCGCAGCCCCTACCCCTCCTGGCTGCCATGCCCCACCACTCCCGAGACACCTTCCCACGGGATGCTGGAATCTGCCCAAATATCTCCTTCCCCTGCCAACAGCTGGCCATTGCCAGCCACAGGGCCCCTGCATGCCTGTGAGGGCTCCAGAGCCCACTCCTGCCCAAGGGGTCATCCCGCGGCCACCTGGACCACAGCTAAAGTTACTCCTCCTCCACCACGCCCACCTGCTGCACGCCCCAGCCCTGCCCCTGGGCCAGGTCCATGCTGCAGTGTCTACACCAACGCCCTGTCTCCCCACCTGGTGCACAGGGTTCCCAATCCAGGCTGTGACTTTAACACTCTGGGCCCTGCCCACAACCCTCTTCACCCCTGGTGCACCCAACCCCATTCTAGGCACCAGTGAACTCTCCAGTCCCTCCCCTGGGGCCAGAAGGCATTGTCTCCTGCCTGCTCCCCAGCACTGGTCTCCCTCCTCCCTCAGGACTCCCTCAGCTCATTGAAACCATGGCAGCTGGATAGGTCAGTGGCAGTTCAAGTTGGCCATGACATCTTCCAAGCAGAACACTGCACCTCTAATAAAGATACAAGTCCACAGCATGGCCACAGGCCCTGCAGGGTCTGCCCAGCTCAAATGCCCTTCCTTTCCTACCTCAGCCTGGTCAGCTTCTCAAAATTATCCTTTTCCATCTGGCCACAGGGCCTTAGCACATGCCATCCCAGTACCTGTCTTCACCTTTGGGATGTGGTCCCTGTCCCCCCCCCCCACTGTGCAGAGTCACTGTTCCTAGCCCTCAGTGTAAGTAGGATTTTAGTCGCTGGTCTCTGACTCACGCCCGTCTCTACTGGTAAACGGTGCAGTCACTAACTGACGGCAGAGCCATGTCAGACAGGCTTACCTGTATCTAGGCACAGAGCCCAGCCCAGACCAGGTACCCTAACCACAACCCTCTCTGAGGGAGGGGGGCCACTGGGGACTCACGCCAGCAGAGCATCATGCTACACATACAGAAGGGCCCTGGGCTCAGTCTCCCAAGGAAAATGAGGGTGGAGGCTTCTGGATAAAGCTGAAGACTGGCCCATATGCCTTGAGCCAGGACCCGCCTAAAACCTGTTAATACCACATGCAATCTTACAAAACCAGGATCAGGAAGAAATAGAAAATTTGAACACACAATAATTATTACTAGTAACAAAATGGAATCTGTAACCAAAGAACACAACACACAAAAGTCCAGGACCAGATGGCTTCACCAGTGAATTTTACCAAACATTTAAAAAAGAGTTAATAGCTATTCTCAAACTATTACAAAAAAATAGAAGGAAAGCTTCCAGATTCATTCTATGAGGCCAGCATTACCCTGATAACAAACCAGACACACTGTGAAAAGAGAACTACAGGTCAGTATTTCTGATGAACACAGATGCAAAAATCCTCAATGAAATACCAGCAAACCAAATCCAACAATACATTGAAAGGATCATTCACCCCAAGCAAGTAGGTTTCTTCCAGGGATGCAAGGATGGCTCAACATTTGCAAACCAATCAATGGGACATGTCACATCAACAAAACATTTAAAAACCATATGATCATCTCAGTAGATGCAGAAAAAGCAAAGGAAAGCAATTGACAAAGTACAACATCTCTTCACGATAAAGCAGGGTTAGATGGGACATATGTTGACATGATGAAGGCCTGCTTATGTGACAAGTCTACAGCTGACCTCATGTGCAGTAGGGAAAAACAGTGCTTTTCCCCTAAGATCAGGATCAAGGATGAAATAACAATAGTAACTTGAAGCTATATGGAGAAATGATCTCAGGAAAGGTAACTACTTTTTGTTATCTACATGATATAAAAGACTAATACTTTTGGGGTGCCTGGGTGGCTCAGTTGGTTAAGTGTCTGCCTTCGGCTCAGGTCAGTATCCCAGGGTCCTGGGATCGAGCCCCATGTCGGGCTCCCTGCCAAACAAGGAGTATGCTTCTTCCTCTCCTCCCTGTTCATGCTCTCTGTCGCTTTCTCTCTTAAATAAATAAAATCTTTTAAAAAGTAAAAAGACTAATACTTTTAAAGAAAAATAATCAGGAATTAAAAGCTGCTATTACTGTAACTTATTTGTAATTGCAAATCTTGTTTTATGCCTACATTAGGAGACAGTGCATTTAAAAGAATGATTATGTCTTGGGGCACACAACGTATAAAGATGAAATACTGTGACTTCGACAACCAAAAGGGTGTCGTACAGACAGCTGTGAAGGAACAGGGTTTCTGCACGTTACTGAAGTTAGACTACTACAGATTCGATTTAGGAGGTTATAAATTTAGGATGTTAAATGTAATCTCCGTGGCAACAAGGAAGAAAAGAGCTATAGAATATACACAAAAGGAAATGAGGAGGGAATTTAAACATTTCACGTAAACACAGAAGACGACAGGAAGGCAGGAAACGAGGGACAAAAAAAGCTGTAGGCCACACACAACATAAAGGGCACAAGGGAGAAGGAAGTCCCTCCTTACCAGCATTCACATTACAGGTAAAGGGATGAACCTCTCCAGTCAACAGGCAGAGAACGGCAGGACGGACAGAAACACGTGGTACGCCACGGGCTGTCCACGAGAGATGCGGCCCAGATCTACAGACACAGCGGGTCGGAAGCCAAAGGATGGGAAAGGATACCGTGCGTGGACAGCCAGCAGGAGAGAGCTGGAGTGGTTTCACGAACATCAGACAAACAGACTAAGTCAGGAAAAGGCCACAGGGACGAAGGAGGACAGTCTATGTGAGTAGAAGCCTCGATACAGCAAGAAGATCTAACAATTACATTTACGCACCTAATGACAGACCATCCAAGCATAGGAAGCCGAACCCGACAGAGCTGGAGGGGGACATCGCCAGCCTCGAATGACAGCTGGACACCGCGATGCTGCACTCACACTGATGGACAGAGACATCCGGCAGGAGTAAGGAAACCGAGGATCCAGGACGGCACACGCATTCCTCCCTAGGGCCCGCGGGGCGTCGTACCGTTGTACGGGATCGACCACACGTGAGGCCGCAGGTAAGTCTAGATCGATTTTAAAAGGTAGGTGTCTTACAGAGTACCTTCTCTGGCCACAACAGGGTGGAGTTAGAAGTCAACACAAAGAAAACTGGGACATTCACAACGTGGCGGAAAGGTAACACACTTTTAAACGACCAGTGGATCAAGGAAGAGATCACAAGGGAAATTAGAAATGAAATGAAATTAGATGAAGGAAAACAAAACACGACACCAGAACACGGGATGTAGCAACGGTGGTGCTAACGGGGAAATCTGTAGCTATAAATGGTGACATTACAAAACAAGAAGGATGTCAAGCCAGCGACCGAACTTACAACCGAAGGAACTAGGCAAAGAAGAAACTAAACCCAAAGCTGGCAGAAGGGAGGAAATCATAAAGACTGGAGTAGAGATCAATGAAATGGAGAAAAGAAAACCAATAGAGAAAATAAATGAAAGCAAAAGTTGCTTCTTTGAGAAGATCAGTGCATCGGCATGCCTTGAACTGGATGGCCTAAGAAACTGACTCAAGTCACTCAAATCAGACACAAAGTTGGGGACGCTGCTCCCAGAAATAAAAAGGTCTATGAGAGCGTGCTGTGAACAACCGTACACCAACACAGGGTCACCTCGATGAAGTGGACAAATTCCTGGAAACAGAAAACCCACCAATTCTAAGTCAGGAAGAAGTGGACCATCTGAATGGTCCTATAAACGAGTAAGGAGACCGAATCCATCATCAAAAATTCCCAACAAAGAACAGCCCTGGCCCTGATGGCTTTCCTGGTGAATTCTACTCAACACTTAATAACCAACACCAATCCTTCCCAAACTTTTCCAAAAGAATTGAGGGGGAGGGAGCACTTCCTAACTCATTCTGTGAGCTCTTCTATATTATACCCAGCATAACCTGGATACCAAAGCCAGACAAAAATACAAGACAACCACAGACCCATAGCCCTTGTGAACACTGATGTAAAAGTCCTCAACAAGATACTAATGAACCGAATTCAGCAGTATATTAAGGATTATACACCATGACCAAGTGAGGTTTATTCCTAAAATGCAAGGGATTCTCAACATGAAAACTGATGAAGTTAATACACCACGTTAATAGAATGAAGGAAAAACAAATCACATGATCATCTTAGTTGATGCATAAAATGTATTTGACCAAATTCATATGGAATATCTGGGAACCCAAGTAGCCAAATAATCCTTAAAAAGAACAAAACTGGAAGAACTGCACTTCTAATTTCAAAACTTATGACGAAGTCACAGCAGTCCAAAGAGCATGGCACTGGCATAAAGACAGACATAGACCAGTGGAATAGGAGAGAGAGCCCAGAAATTGGTCAAATTATTTGTTGAGAAAAGTGTCAATACCATTTAATCGGGAAAGGACTGTCTTTTCAACGGTACTGTGGAAACTGGATATCCACGTAAAAAAGAATGAAGTTGGGTGCGCCTGGGTGGCTCAGTCGTTAAGCGTCTGCCTTCGGCTCAGGTCATGATCCCAGGATCCTGGGACTGAGCCCCACATCAGGCTCCCTGCCCAGCGGGGAGCCTGTTTCTCCCTCTCTCTCTCTCTGCCTGCCACTCTGCCTACTTGTGTTCTCTCTGTCAAATAAATAAATAAAATCTTTAAAAAAAAAATGAAGTTGGGGTATGTGCACCCCAATGTTTATAGCAGCAATGTCCACAATAGCCAAACTGTGGAAAGAGCCAAGATGTCCATCGACAGATGAATGGATAAAGAAGATGTGGTATATATATACAATAGAATATTATGCAGATGTGGTATATATATACAATAGAATATTATGCAAACCATCAAAAGGAATGAGATCTTGCCATTTGCAACGACGTGGATGGAACTGGAAGGTGTTATGCTGAGCGAAATAAGTCAATCAGAGAAAGACAAGTATCATATGATCTCACTGATATGAGGAATTCTTAATCTCAGGAAACAAACTGAGGGTTGCTGGAGTGGTGGGGGTGGGAGGGATGAGGTGGCTGGGTGATAGACACCAGGGAGTGTATGTGCTATGGTGAGTGCTGTGAATTGTGCAAGACTGTTGAATCTCAGATCTGTACCTCTGAAACAAATAATGCAATATATGTTAAGGAAAAAAAAAAAGAAGGTAGCAGGAGGGGAAGAATGAAGGGGGGGAAATCGGAGGGGTAGATGAACCATGAGACACAATGGACTCTGAAAAACAAACTGAGGGTTCTAGAGGGGAGGGGGGTGGGGGGGTGGCTTAGCCTGGTGATGGGTATTAAAGAGGGCACGTTCTGCATGGAGCACTGGGTGTTATGCACAAACAATGAATCATGGAACACTACCTCAAAAACTAATGATGTAATGTATGGTGATTAACGTAACATAATAAAAAAAACGAAGTTGGACTCTTATATAAAAATTAACTCAGTGGGGGGGCGGGCGCGTGGGTGGCTCAGGTCATGATCTTAGGTCCTGGGATCAAGCCCCGTGTCGGGCTCCCTGCTCAGTGGGGAGCCTGCTTCTCCCTCTGCCTCTGCCCCTCCCCCGACCCCCTCCCCGCCCTCCTGCTCTAATAAATAAATAAAATCTTTAAAAAAAATTAACTCAGTGGATCAAAGACCTAAACATAAACCTGAACCATACAAATCTTTGAAGAAAACACAAGGCAAAAGCTTCATGACGCTGGATATGTCGATGATTTTGTTGATCTGACACCACAGGCGTCGGCAACAAAAGACAAACTGGAGTTTATGAAAATTTAAAAATTTTGTGCTCCAGGGGACACTATCCACAGAGTGAAAGGTAACCCACAGATTGGGAGACAACGTTTTCAAGTCGTGTGTCTGCTAAGAGATCAATATCCAGAATATATAGAGAAGCCCTAAAACTCAACACCTGAAAAAACCACCAAAATCCAAAATGGGCAAAATGGCACCTGAACAGACCTTTCTCTGAAGACACACAAATGGCCAACCAGGACATGAAAAGATGCTCAACCTCAGTCATCATCAGGGAAATGCAGATGAAAATCAACATGCGAGCACCTCGCACACCTCACAGTGCCCGTCAGAACCCAGAAACAGCTACTGGCGAGGACGGGGAGAGAGGAGAACCCTCGTGCCCTGTCGGGGGGAACGCAAACCGTGCAGCTGCCGTGGACAAGAGTGAGGAGGGTCCTCAAAACAGTTACCACCCGATCCCACAATTTCACTCTGGCTATATAATCACAAGAATTGAATGTAGGGTCTCAGGTATTTGTACCCCCAAGTTCACAGCAGCATCCTTCATGAAACCACCAGCTGTCCGTCAGGGTAGGGGCTGATAAACACAGTGTGGTCCGTCCACACGACAGATCACTCAGCCTTAGGAAGCAACCGGACCCCTGCCCCCATGGGGACGAGGCCCGAGGACACGAGCCAGGCCCAGAAGGACACGCACGGGGACCCCACTCCCACGAGGTCCCAGAGTCATCAGACTCACAGAGGGTAGATGGCAGGGCCGGGGCTGGGGGAGTGGGTGGGGGTCTGTGCGTCACAGGGACAGGGTCTCTGTGTGCGGGATGGAACATTCTGGAAGGGGTGGTGGGGATGGCTGCACAATGTACCCAGAACCGTATGCTTACACATCACGAAAATGGTGAATTTTAGGTGTATTTTTACTCAAGAAAAAAGGGAGAAGAGAGGTGGTTGCCAGACCCTTGTGTGGCTGAAGCGTTGCAGACACATTTTGCCCTTTAATCCACATGCCCGTGTTCCGGAGGTAAAAATGGAAAACCAAGGTCACAAGGAGGAGGGGCCACCCGTGACATAAGGACAGACCCCGAGGGGTTGGCTGGGGGCTCCCGGCACCCTCACCCCGCAGAAGCTCTGGTGCGAGGGTGGGAGGGGATGGCTGGATGATGATAGACCAGTGCTACATGAAAGCAAAAGTTGCTTCTTTGAGAAGATCAGTGCATCGGCATGCCTTGAACTGGATGGCCTAAGAAACTGATTCAAGTCACTCAAATCAGACACAAAGTTGGGGACGCTGCTCCCAGAAATAAAAAGGTCTATGAGAGCGTGCTGTGAACAACCGTACACCAACACAGGGTCACCTCGATGAAGTGGACAAATTCCTGGAAACAGAAAACCCACCAATTCTAAGTCAGGAAGAAGTGGACCATCTGAATGGTCCTATAAACGAGTAAGGAGACCGAATCCGTCATCAAAAATTCCCAACAAAGAACAGCTGGGGCCCTGATGGCTTTAGGGATTCTAGGTCCGCTCCCTGGCCAGGGCCCCGCTGGCTCCACGTGGCCATGCAGGGTGGAGCACCCCAGCTCCCTGCCCCCACCAAGCAGCCCGGCACCCACCTTCCCGTCCTCGTGGTAGACAAAGATGTTGCGGGTACTATTGTCCTTCAGGTAGGTGACCTGCAGGCCATGCGGGTGGCCGATCTTGGCTGGCTGGAAGGTGGCGTTCAGATGCTCGATCTTCATGACAGCCTTGGGCTCCTTGGCCTGGAAGCAAGGCCGTTAGCTCCAGCCGGGCCTGTGGGTGCCGGCTGTTCTGTGTGGCTTTGGGTAAGTTACTTACGCGCTCTGGTCCTGGGCTTCCTGACCTGCAAGTCTGAGGTAACAGCGCTGCCCTCCCCGGGGATGAGGAAGGGGGCTGTCTGACACCCGGGCAGACCCCCCTCCCCGCTGCAGCTCCTCCTGTCTGCTGTGCCCCCACCCCTGCTCCCGTCCCGCCAGCCCGGCTTTCCTCTTTGCCTGGGAGCTGGCAAACTGCCCTGCGGTGCCCTCTGTCTCTGTGTGTCACCGGGGATGTCCTGACCTGGAGCTGGTCTGGGTGGGCGCAGGGCCCGGCCAGCCCTCCCCGCCCGCCGCCTGGATGACCCTGTCGGGCTTGGGAGTGCCCAGCATTACCGACCAGGCCCGGCCCCAGGGAGCGACTGTGACCAAGGGGTGGGCAGGGGTCCCCACAGGAGGGGGCAGCCCCTCCAGGCCAGGAATTGCTTGAGGGCAGCTGGGGACAACGGCCAGTACGGGCCCCATGCTGGGCTCACATCGTTTCTGTTGAAATACTTCAGGGACCCTTCCCGCTCCGTCAGCACGAACTTCCGGCTTAAAAACTGCCCGTTGTCCCGGCCGCGCTTCCAGAGAAAGCCTTCTCGGTATCCTGGGGAGAGGGGGGGTGTGGGTCAGAGGGTCACAGTGGACCAGAGCGGAGGCCGCCAGCCTGACCCACACAGAGGGTGTGGGCGAGAGGACTCCAGCCTGAGGTCTGGCCTCTCGGCTGCGGAGCTTGGTGGACGCAGGCCGGACTCGCCCACGGCGCTGGGACCCGAGGCCACCCCCTCCCCAGAGGCTGCCCGCTGCTGCCTACTGTTTGGCGTGTTTTCCCATTTCCTTCCGGAAGCGTAAGAAACAGGGAAAGGGGTGTAGTGCGCTACCCTGTGTGCAGGCCCACGGGCGAATGTGTGAGGAGACGCCTGTGTGGCCACCGGGGGGGGGGGGGGGGGGGCGGCAGAGCAGAGCAAGGTGCCCACTGCTGAGTCCTCAGGACAGCGGGACAGGACTCGCGCATGTCTGGAGGGTCTGGGGACGGGCGGGCGTCCTGCACTGTCCAGGTGAGCCCAAGGTCATCACAAGGGTCCTCGCACGCGGGAGGTGGAGGGAGAAGGGACTGGAAACAGGAGACGCAGGGCGGAGCCGGCACTGCCCACCCCTCCACTCCAGCCCCCCGACTCTGCGGAGCTCGGAGCCCCGGGTGCCCCAGGCCGTCGGGCACAAATTCTGTGGCCCGTTGCTCCAGCAGCCCTAGGAAGGGAATACTGTCCTCCCTTCGTGTTCGGTCCTGTCACGTTCCCGTCAGTGAGGCCGGTTCCGGACCTTGTGCCCAAGAGGAGCCGTGCCCTGTGTCCCCTGCCTGGCTGTGCTGTCCCTCCACAGGGCAGGGGCAGGGGAGCCTGCTGCCGCCGTGCCCGCGGCGCAGTCCCAGCTCTGCTGGCCCCGCGGGACTGAGTCTCCAGGGACGCCCGTGTGCCGTGGGCGCGTTCCTCGGGGTTCGCCCGTCACAGTCAGGGTCTGTGGCTTCCCGTACAAACCGCCCAGCAGTTCTGCCCCGGGTTTCGGGGCGCTCTCCCCGGGGAACCTGTCCTGCTGCCGCGCCCGAGGCCGGCCCGGGATGGGAGGAGAAGGCTGGACCGGCGCCTGCGCGGGCGGTGCGACCCTGACAGCCGGGGCGGCTCGCATTCCGGACGCCACCTCTAGGCCCTGACCCGCTCGCTGCTGCAGCCCTAGAGGCCCCGCCTGACACCACAGGGACAAGGAGCTATTTTCTCCGTGCTTGAGACACGCGACCCTAAAGGGGCGGCAGCCTGGCGTCGGGGAGGGGGCGGCTGGCGCCTCTCAGTCTGTGGCGGGACAGCGCCAGATGGGGCCCCTCCCCTCCCCCCCGGGCCCCCTGCTCATAGCGCCAGCAGGCCTATGCCCACTGTGTGCGCGGGAACCGGGTCCCCAGGCCCACACGGGGCCCTACGCAGAGCGACCACGTGAGCACTCTACCCAGGGCAAAGCTGCAAGTCCACCGGCCCGCAGGGACGCGCCCGAGGGTGGTGTCTGCTCAGCAGCTGGAGTCGTGCCATCTGCAGGGCGGGTGGCCACCCGCACCCGTGAACGTTGCCCATGACGAGGCCCTGGCTGAGCACGTCACCCACATGATCCTGTGCCGGCCCCAGAAGGACTTCCAAGTTGTCATCCTCATTGTACAGAAGGGGAAACTGAGGCACAGAGACGCGAGTCCTGGTCCAAGGTCACCTTGCCAGCCAGCGCCGGCCTTGCGCCCTGCAGGACCCCCTGCCCCACGCCCGCCCGCCCGCCCGCCCGCCCGCCTTGCCTGCTGGGCCCAGCAGGCGGCAGCAGGGGCTCAGGACGCAGCCGGCGGCCGGCTGAGTGGGGTGGCCACCCAGCCCCACCGTCCACCCCACAGTCCCCCTGGCCCAGGCCCGGCTGGAAGCCGTGGGATGGAGGGGGCGCTGGCCCAGGTCGGCCTGGCTCCTGGGCCGCGTGCCCGCGACGGCCAGCGGCCAGCAGCCAGGGTGCCTAATTCCAGGCACCGGACGGCAGCAGCGGCAATTTCAGACGGGCGCTGGCCAGGGTCCCGGACTTGGCCCCGCCCAAGGACGGCTGTTTGGCGCTCCGTGAAGCCGGCGGCCTGCCCGTCCCGTCATGGCCTGGCCTCCCCGGGGAGGTGGGCCTGAGTGGGACGACTCCCGCCCACCACACTGGGGCCTCCAAGCCGGGGTTCCCTGAGCCCTGCAGACTCCAGGGTGCCGTGCTGTCCCCCGACGTCTACCCGGGCTCGGGGTGTCTGTGCTGCACCAGCCTCCCCCCACGCCCCTGCCGACCGCACCCCTGCCAGAGGGGTCTCCCTGGCGCACGCAGCGGGACGGGACCCAGCGGTGCCCCCCGACACGCATACCTGGAGCTTGGCTGTGCCGGGGAGACCGTCTCCGCCCAAAGGACCAGCCAGTCCGGGGGCACAGGCCAGATGCTTCACTCAGCATTTATTGGGCGCCTACGGTGTGCCACCCCTGCCGTGTGCGGGGCCCACCTGTCCGCGGCCTTCCCGGCCGCCTCCTCCCAAAGCCCCTCTGAGGGGCGCCGAGAGGAAGCGCGAGGATCCTCAGCACCGTCAGTGGTGATGGTCGGCCACCGCTGCCCCCAGGAGTGGCCACCGCCAGCCACAAGAACGGCCGTCCCAGGTGCGGGCCAGCGCACACGTACGGTGCCCCCTCTGCCAGAGGGACTGCAGGACAGCGGGCCCACTCTGCAGCACTGCTTAAATTAATGAGGAACCGCCACACACTTCTCACACGACCCGGAAAACCACGTCCACGTGAAAGCCTCGAACTGAACACAACCCGAGGTCCCCAGCACACCAACACCTCTCCACACTCAGGACGGAGCCACGGGGATGGCGCGGCAGGGCCAACTCCCGGTGCGGCTGGCCCCGTGGAATGACCCCAGAAAAGGCAGGACTCTGGGGCATGGAGCCGGGCAGGGGCTGGGGGTGGCCGACAGCCTGCAGAGTGGGGCTGTCCTGTGTCTGCCTTGGTCACAGGACCATCCCCCGCACGGGGCTCACATGTGGACTGCACCTTACGTGAACAAGTTACACGTTGACCTCTTCGTTGCAGCAGGGACACGCGGCCTTGCTCTGAGGGGCAGGAGAGCTTACCGGGGGGGCCCAGGCTGGGTGTTCCGTGCCCAGACCCCGGGTGGCCCTCCCAGGGCAGGAGACGGGCCCCACACTGTGTGGCTTCTGCCAGGGGATGCCCGGTGGAAAGGTGTGCTCTGGGCATAGAGCCAGGACCTGAGAAGACACCGGGGAAACTGAGGCCCACCTTGGGCACCTCCGCAGAAGGGCCAGGACCTGGTTCCAGGCCTACAGGTTCTAGTCCCCACGAGGTTGACACGGGGGCCCAGGTCTGGCCTCCTTTGTTCCTCACTCCCTGCTACCCTGGCCACCTCACTGGGGGACCAGCACAGCCTCCCGCATGGCCAAGTCTGTGCCCCAAACCTGGTTCCCACGCAGATGCTGCCAGGAAGCGGCCAACAGTCCTGAATCCAGTGGGTGGGGGGAGGCACATCTGGCCGAACCCCACAAACACCTTCCCTTGACTGGACCTGCACCTGCCACCCCAGAGATGCCTCAGGCCCACTGGGCGCGCTACACCTAACATCAGTCAATGCTTCCAATGACGACCCCATGCTGAGTACCGTGTCCTCCCCACTACACAGAGGAGGAAACTGAGGCCCGGGGGGGACGGGCTCTGTCACGCAGGGAGCTCTCTGCTCACCCTGTGACACTTAGGACAAAGGCGGGGCAGGGTGGCAGCTCTGGGACCGGCCCTGCTTTGCACAGAGAGGAGGCAGGGGGATGGGGTCCGAAGCCTCAGCAGGAAGTGCTGTGTCTGTCGGTGACTGGGGGCGGCCCGGGCGGCCTGGCCCTCAGGACAACGGGGGGCATTGTCCGGCCCGTGAAAGGCAGCCATTGAGGCTGTGGCTCGAGGCGGGGCACAGCGTGGGGAGCGAGCCAGGAGGGTCACCAGGGTCGCCCCTGTGAGCCGGGGTGGGGCAGGTGAGGCCCCTTATCTCCACACGCCCGCGACCTTGGCCGAGGGCGGGGGGTGCCAGGTTGGAGCCACCCGGAGCCCTGGGCCCGCGGCCTCCCCACACCCCTCGTTCCCCAGCACCAGGTGGTGCCTGGCGTCAGTGCGTGCGGTGACCCGAGGGGAGCCCCGGTCGCCGCGGTAGGGGCCTCAGAGCCGGGCAGCCACCTCGGATGGCACGACTGACCCCCTTCATGGCAGCCCCCCTGCCGCCCCAGCCCCGCGATGCCACCCGGGCACACACGTGCAGCTGCTTCTCGGCCTTGACGCCCCGAGGAGTGCTGGTCAGCGAGTCCGGTCAGGGTCCCTCCGCGGGGCCCGTCTGGCATTTCCTCGCGGCCGAGGCGAGTCTTTGCATTTTCGGCAAGAACGTCACGGCAGCCACGCCATCCGGACACTGGTGCCCTGTCCCCAGCAGCTTCTCGGCCGGCCGGGCCCTTTTCCTCCATTCCAATCCACATCCAGGGGAAGACACTTCGAGACACGCAAATCCCGGCTCCCCCCAGCTTCCTCAGATTTCGGCGCCTGGCGGGGGCCGGTCCACACCCGCTCCGCTGGGGCCCCCGCTGCTGGCCGTCCCATTCCCCCGTTTCTTCCTCGGTGACAGTGGACCTCTTCTGTCAGAAGGGCCGAGCCCTCCTCCCTCCCCGGTCCACGCCCTCCGTGGGCAGGGCTCGTGTCCTCTCCCCCGTGGCCCGTCTTGTCGCCCTCACGTCTGGCTTCGGGGCCTGGCACCCCGCAGACAACTGTGCTGGAGCCCTTCCTCCCGGGCGGTCTGGGGCACCACACGCAGTGGGACAAGTTGTGGGCGACGCACCCCGCACCCACCATGCGCCGCTGGGGGCCCAGGCTCCTGCCACCTGCCGGTCCCCGTGGCCCCTCCGAGCTGGGGGGGGGCTCGTGGCCTCTGGCCTGGGCCTCGCATGGCTCCCAGGGCCGGGGCCTTTCCTGGGGCCTTCAGCTCCCGTCCTCCTCGTGGGAGGGGCCAGGTGGGCATGTCCTCCCCTGGGCCTGAGAAAGTGCTCTTGTGGCAGGAAGTGCCCGCGGGAATCCCCTGGTGCTCCTCGCAGGGCTGGAGGAGGAGCCCACAAAGGGGAACCACAGGGCCAGGACACCTTGGGGTGCCCAGGTGCACCCACTCCAACACTGGGGCTGGCAGCAGGGGGCTCGGAGGGGCTGGGACCTGTGCAGGCTTTGGGTCTGGGGGCACCTGGCTGGCCTGGCCTCAGAGGCCGTGGGGCGTGGGGCCCCGGGTGCCCCCGAATGCTGCCCTTCCTCCTGGGAGCCCCAGGAGGGCATGTGGGGGGCCCTGGGGAGGCCCCTGCTGTGAGCAGGTGAGATTTAGCAGCTGTGCAGGGCCAGCACACTGGCCACCTCCCCACGGGACGGCGGCTTGGTGAGGGCCTCGGTGGCGGCAGGTGGGTGGAGCCTCCGCCCCTTCTGCTGGCCCCGGAGGGGCTGACGGAGAGGCCACTGGCTCCAAGGCCACCGGCTCAGGGCCTGCTACCGTGCCCCTCCCGCAGTCCCGTGTGTCCCTGGCCCACTGTCTCACCCCTGTCCAAGAGGGACAGGGCTTGGCGGCACCAGGAGCTTGGAGGAATGCGTTCTAATGGGGGACCTCGGGCCTGGGACGGGGACACACCTGTAGGCAGGAAGGCCCCCAGCTTGTCACGCGGTCATTACCACCTCCTGAGCTCCGCGAGGCAGGAGGCAGAGACCAGGCCCTCGCAGACCTGAGCGCCTGGAACGGACCCAAACATGCAGGGGAGAGGTCTGTCGGGGTTGCTGCCCTGTGCGCACCCCCCACTTCTGGAACCCAGAGCCCGCTTTTTCCCGAGAGGGCAGCTCCGGGACACAGAGGCAGGCCCACATCACACCTCCCGTCCTCCGAGACTGGGCCCCACCGCGCGCCCGCCCCGCCCCTCCCACCAGCACCTGCTCACCCTGCAGACAGCCCAGCACGGGCCCACCTCCCCGACCAGCCAGGGCACCCAGCGCGGCCCTGCCATCCCCATGGCACCCACCCCGTCTGAGCTGGGCTGCTGATGGCCACGGGACCTGAGCACCAGGCCACCCAGCTCGGTGTCAGGAGGACCGGACACGGGCCCAGACCAATTAGCTGGTCCTCCAGATTCGAAAGGAGTCTGGCAGTGCCAGGAGCGGGGAGGAGGGGTACAGAGACCAGGATAGAGAGACAGAGACACAGAGACAGAGACACAGAGAGACAAGGGACAGAGAGAGAGGGGGACAGAGGGACAGAGAAACAGGGCCAGAGGGAGAGGCACAGAGACAAGGGACACAGAGCACAGGGCCTTACCTGCGGAGTAGGGCTCCTGCTTGTCAGGGTGGGTGAACTCCTGCCGCTCGTACTTGGCCCGGATCCACTGCTCACGCAGGAGTCTGGGAGGAGAGAACGCGTCATGCTGGGCCGCACCACAGGGCTCACAGAGGCTCCTGGCGCCTCTGTGAACAAGGCCCCTGAAAGAACGCGTGTCCACCTCCAGAAGGCAGGGCTGAAGGGCCACCAGCTTTGATTTTTTAAAATTGTTTGCTAATCAGATAGTTTTACCACTAATACTTCCCCTTAAAAAAAAAATTAGCTCTGGGGCGCCTGGGTGGCTCAGTCGGTTGGGCGTCCGACTCTTGATTTCAGCTCAGGTCTTGGTCTCAGGGTCATGGGATCGAGTCCTGACATCAGGCTCTGCGCTCAGCGGAGATTCTCTTCCTCCGCCCTTCCCCCTGCTCGTGCTCTAAAATAAATAGATAAATCTTTGAAAAAAAAATTAGCTCTAGGGGCGCTTGGCTGGCTGAGTCGCTGGAGCGAGCGACTCTTGATCTTGGGGTTGTGAGTTCGAGCCCCCCGTTGGGTGTAGAGTTTACTCAAAAAAATAAACTTAAAAAAAATTAGCTCTAATTCATGTACCATCAAATGCAGCTACTGAAAGCGTCAAATACACAGGTTCACAGTCCCTCTCAAGGCTGTACCGCCATCACCCCAGAGAGGACACCCTTGACCTGGCCCCGCCACAGTCCACTGCCGTTTGGACTGACCTGTGCCCACGCGGCATCGGGCAGCGCGTGTGGCCTTCTGCGACGGGCTTTGTGCACAGAGCAGTGTCTGAGGTTCACCCTCACGGTGGCGCACACCCCTCCGTGCTTCGTGTCTTCCCGTGGCCGAGTAACATCCCCTCCCTTCACCCCCGACTGCCAGGAAGGCGGCCCCAGCGAGCAGCAGAGGGGGCCTCTGCCCGGCCACAGAGCAGGGCTGCTCTGTCCTGGCCCCCACGGCCCCCACCGGCTGGGCGGCACATGCCTCCGACAGCTCCCACCCCCTGCACACCGGGGCAAGGCACCAGCTCCTCATCCTCCGAGCCCTGCACCTCGGCAGACCCTGGGGCTCGGCCCCGGCCTCCCGTCCCTGCTGCTGCCCTGACCCAGGCCACCCCCACGGTCTGCTCTCCCAGAGCCGCTCAGAGCTCTCCGTGGCCCACCTGCCTCGGTTCTTCGGTGCTGACAAGACCCTCGCTGACCCCCAGCTCAGCCTGTGACCCCTCCCCATCCCTCCCGCCCTGCCTCTGCACTCACCAGCAGCCCCCAGCCCCTCCGCTTCCAGCTGTCACAGCTGTGCTAACACCCGACCCCAAGGGCGGCCACGGCCTCCATTTCTACTTCCGAGTCACGTCAGCTTGGCTGGCACCACAGCGAGATCGCTCAACCCCTCGGGAGGGGCCGTCCGGCTCTGGGCGACACACACCCAGGTGAGTTTGGGACCCAGCACGGCCCTCGGGCTCGGGGGCTCCCCCACCCAGTGCAGCAGATGGGACCTCAGGCCTCGTGCTGGGCCCATGAGGCCAAACCAGGCTCTAGGGGCCCAGCCCTGCGGGTGTGCACGTGGTCCTGGGGCCGCCCGTAACCCCGCTCCACAAGGCCTCTGAAAACCACCGGGATTTAGGGTCTCCGGGTGCAGAGGCCAGGCCAGGGGCAGGCAGGCAGGGCCGGCTCCTTCTGCAGAACAAGGCCCCCCTCCGGCATCCTCAGCCTCTGCCCATCTCCGTGCAGACCCTCCCTGGGTCCCGGCATCCCCTCTTCTGAAGACACTCGCCATCCCAGCTCCGCCAGCCAAAACCCACGAGCCCTCACTCCAGGCCCTTCGTTTCATCTGCAAAGACCCTGTTCCCAGATAAGGGCCCTGCACAGGTCCTGGGGTTCGGACCTGACCTGCCTTTTGGGGGACACCATTCAGCTCCTGACAGGGCCGAGCTGTAGGACCCCGGGGAGCCAGCTCCCCTCCTGCACCCGCTTCTCTGTAACATGGGAACGCCATGCCTGGCTGCTCGGACGTGTGCGAGCCAGGGCCTGGTGTGTCAGTGGGACGCAGACAGCTAACAGCCATCCTGTGGCCTCATCCGCACCATCACACACCCACGAGGTCCCAGGCCACGGCCTTTGCATGGACGCTGGCCCCCGAGGCTCCACCCGGGCCTGGCGCAGAGGCTCCCAGCGGCAGCAGGAGGAGGAAGCCAGGCAGCAGGCACCGGGGGAGTCCCCACCCTGCTGGGCAGCCCGATCTGAACCACTCAGTCATCAGGGGCCCCAACACGGACAGGGTGCCGCAGTACATGGGGCCCTGACCTCCTGAGGCCATCTGGCCCAGGCTCCTCCACCAGGGAAAACCAGCATCAAAGGGGGGGGGTCCCACTCTCCACCAAGCCTCATGATGAGGGAGGCCCACACCCCCACCAGCAGACGCTGCTCTTGAAACCTAAGACCCGCCCTGTGTTCCCGGGAGCTTAGGGGAGACAGGCTTCACCGCCTCCCCCCAGGGCCGGGGCCCTCGGGGTCAGTATGGGTCCCCTCAACCCAGAGCAGATGCGGAGCTGGGATGTGTGCAGGACTGGCTGCCTGGAGCTGGGAGGGCGGGGGGCGGTCAGGTGAGTGGGGCGACCACTGCCCCTGTGAAGCAGACCACCCACCCTGCCCGGCCCTGGAGTTGCCCTGCTCTGACCCCCAGGGCCTGCCTCCCCCATTTCCAACAGCCCGTCGGGGGCAACCTCAGCACCCGGCAGGCGGCGGACCCCTTCCTCCCCCCCAGCCCCCTGAGGCTGGTGCAGAAGCCCCAGTGGGAGCGTGGCTGTTTGCCGGCTACCATGTCAGGGGCTGGCATCTGACCGCCGCTCCTGACTGCCCTCCTGCCCTGGCTCCGTCAGCCTCTGAGTCCCATGCTCTAGGACACTCTGCCAGAGGCTGAGGCCTGGGCTTTCCCTCCTGGGGAGGTGACTGCCCTTGGTGCCTCAGTTTCCCCTTCCACCGGGTGGGCAGCTCACCCAGGCAGTGTCTTTCCCTTCCTTTGTACCGTGGGGAAACTGAGGATACACCCTCCTCACGGTGGTGAGCCCCTGGCCTGGCACGGCCGCCATCCACACCCGCTTGCCCTCTGAACTCCCCGAAGCAAACCAAGACCTCCTCTCGCTTTATCTGCCTGATTTCTGAGGCTCTTATGGATTGAATTGCACCCACCACCCTCAAAAATACGTTGGAGTCCTAACCCCCAGCACCTTGCAGATGGGCCCCATTCTGGAAGGAAGATGGTTGTGGGTTAACAAGTTACAATGCGTCAGGCTGGAGTGGAGGCACCCCCAGAGAGGAGGTCCAGACAGACACAGGATGGCCATGTCCAAGCCCAGGAGGGGGCTCAGGAGACGAGCCCCGCACACCTGGACCGCCAGCCTCCAGGAGGTGAGATGGTGAATTTCTGTTGTGTGAGCCAACCCAGCTGGAGTTTTGGACCCCCCCCCTCCGCCCCAGCAAGCCGGCACAGAGCCCCATCCAGCCGGGAACCCTGCCCGCCAAGGACTTGGGGGCACCTCCGGGCTCCAGCCTCCCCCCGCCCGGGCCCCTGAGAAGGAAGCAGGGGGGCTGGCTTGCAGCAGAAGCAAAACCGAGAGGACCTCTGCTGACTTACTTCCCACGGCGGCAGGACCGAGCCCGAGGGCAGCGGGGCGGACACAGGAAGGGGGCCCAGGTCCCCACCTCTCTCTGAGTCACCGCCTGACATGAACATAACCTTGTACCCAGGCCTTTTGAGCACCGCTCCTCATGGGTTCGCCCATGGGCTCCGAGCCCTAGATGGGAGGCCGGGGAGGGGCCACACACCCCCTGGTTTTGTCCTCAGGACACCAGGGGGGCCTCCCTGGAGGCTGCTGCAGCCCCCGGCTCCAAAAGTGCCCATCTGGGGGGTGCTGCACCCTACAGTTTACAAAGGGATTCAAACCACGCCTCCCACTACGCACGGCACTCCTCAGTGAGCTTGGAGCATCAGCCGCCACAACTCGCTGGCCTCAGTCACAGCTCCCTGGGAGGGGGGGGCTCGGACCCCACCCCTGCAGGCATCTGCACCCTCCTGGGCCACGGGGGCTTGGCCTGGGCAGACCTCAGTGCCTACTGAGTGTGGGGACGGTGGCAGGCTCGGCTCTGGCAAACCTTCGCCTAGCAGGGGCTTCTGGAAGGCGAGGCCTGCCCAGGGTTCCCTTGCTCCCTCCTGGGATGCCCAGTCACCCCGACAGGCCCTGACCACACAGCCCCTAAATGGCACAGGGATGGTCTCTGCGAGCGTGTCTCAGGGACCAGGGCGTAGAGGAAGCTGCTGGGCGTCCTGGCCAGGACACGGCCTGTGAGCCTAGCTGTCCCTTGTCATCCACTCTGAAGGGAGATACAGGGCATGCATGCAAATAGGCAGACCATAGAGCAGGCTGTGGCCGAGGTGATAAAATCGTGTCTCAGAAATAGTTGCCCGGCCACACTGATTCATAACGAGACGGCCAGGCAGGGCCCCAGGCTCCAGATTCCCCCCTGAGCCCAGAAGTAGCCGGTGGTGGGGCGAGTCTCAGGATGTGACCCAGTACCTGCACCAGAGTGGGTCCCTGGCAAGGCGTCCTGACCCCAGAGACCCTGCGGCCATCAGCAGCATCTCCCTGGCCTGGGAGGCAGGTGGGCCAGGTCCCCAGGCAGGTGGCCAGGAGCAGGACTCCCACCTGCCTGCCCGGGACCGGGAACTCCCAGCATCAAGCCCACATCCCAGGTTCTGGCCGCGGCTCCTCTGCTGGCATCTGTGTCACTCACTCAACCCCTCTGGGCCCCGGGAGTGCCCTTGTCCAAAGAGGGCCATTCATCTCCGTGGCCAAAGCCGTGGCTGAGCCACCGTGGACACCGGCCAGCAGAGGCAGGGCAGCCGGGGGGTTTGAGTGACACCTAAGGGGCCAGTCCTGTGCTGGGGGCACAGAGGGACGAGGTGTCCTGGGGGGTGACACCCAGGGAGGTAGGGGATTCAGGGAGGTCTAGAAGTGCTGGGAGACGGGGAGCCTGGCCAGGGGTGGACTCCGCCCTGAGCTGCTCAGCATCCTCCTCCGACCACCGGGGGGCACACGAGGCCCTGGAGACCCCCGCTGAGACCCACAGCGAGGGCCCCACTGCCCTCCCTCCAGCCACCAGCCACCACCCCACTGCCAGACCCCGGGGACCCGGCCGCCCTCCCCAGCTCCCAGGTGGCAGCCGCTGCCCCGCCTGGTGGGTCCTCCCGATGCCAGCCCCCGACGGATGCCCCCTGTGACTTACTGACAGTCAGAAAACGTGGGCCGGTAGTAGAAGGGAGGCACTTTGGACTCGTACGTGTCCCTCGCAGCATCGTTCCCATGGGAGGCCATGAACTGCAGAGGGAGGATGGGGTCAGTGCTCCCAGAGGCCGAGGCCTAGGGCAGGGGCCGGCTGACCCCAGAGCCCTGGCGTCCCCAGCCCCTCCTGTCTCAGGGAAAGCACTTTGCCACGGCCACAGGAACGCACCTCCAGTTTTGCCAGGGGCCCTGGAGAGGGTGGGCCGGGCCCTCCTCACATCCCCCGGGGCTGCAGAGCTGCTCCCTCCGCCCAAGCTGCCCCGTCCCTGCCTCACGCAAGACCCGCTCTCCACTCATCTGACCCACGCCCAGCAGGCAGCCCTCAAGTACTGGGCACAGTGAGGGCCCTGAGATGGAGACTGGCCCGGGGAAGCAAGGTCTGTGTTCCCCCTGAGGCTGACAGACGGTGGGAGTCAGGAACCTGGAGCAGGTACTACACAGGCAGTGGGGGAACAGCGGGTGCAAAGGCCCTGGGGTCAGTGCCAGGTATATTGGAAGAGATGCCTCCAGCTGGGCTGGTGCAGGGGAGCAGGGAGGGGACCAGCAGCGCCTGACGCATGGTGGCCTCCAGGACAAGGAGAGTGGAAGGGATTCCTTCTGCGCCAATCCTGCCTCCTTCTGACCCCCCGCCCCCACCCACCAAGAGAAAGCCTTTCTTCCAAAGCCATCGAACTTTGAGGACCATCAGGCCATGACCATGTCCAACCCAAGTGGGTCAACTGGAAAAAATCACCAACAATAAGATACTTCAGCAAAAAGCTGGTACCAAATTAAAATTCCAAAATCAGTTGCTTTTCTAAAACCTCAATCAAGAACTTGGCAAAATACTGAAGAGCCAGCCTCATGAGAAATGCTCAAAGTCTCCACAAAGACAGAACGTCCGCGCCCCGAGGGATGCTCAAGAAATCTTGCACAGAGACACGTGCTCGGAAGGGTAGACACACGCCGCCTCCTGATGTTGATCTATGTTGTTTTAGAAGCTGTCAAAAAAATATAATTTTTTTGAAGCTAGCAATGATTCTAAAGTTCATTTTAAAATTAACAAGCAAAATGCTCTAGAAAATTCTGCAAATACTCTTCCTACCAGCTATTAAAACCTGTTACTGACCAGAGAGCCAAATCAATGCAACCAATAAAAGGTCCAGAAATAGATCCACTAAGATCTAATACTTGATATTGGATTTAATGCACATCTCAGATCAACGGGGGGATGCCTGTTAGCTGATCATCATTGGGAGCAGGAACCTGGGAAACCAGCATAGAGAAAGCACAGCTGGACTCAACCTTTTAGCCATATAAGCTCCAACTGAATTAAAGATGTGATTTCCGAAATTAAACAGTAAAAGTAGTAGCTAGAAACTATGCTATAATTTAAAAAAATGATTTTAGGAAAATATGGGAGGAAATCTTTGTGACTTTGGATTAAGAAATGGCTTCATAGATGTGATCCCAAAAGCACAAACAACAAAAGAAAAAAAAAATGGAACTTCATCAAAGTTAAAAACTTCTGTGCTTCAAAGGACGCCGTTGAGGGCGTGCAAACGTTAGGCTGAATGAGAGAAGCTGGACAGTAAGTCCGCAAGGGGCGGATGCCCAGAGGCAGGACGAAGACAGGCGGCCGTGGGGCCGGGGGGATGGGCCCCGGGGCTCCTCTGAGGTGCCGGGAAGACTTGGAACCAGACACAGGTGGGGGCTGCCCAACCCCATGAATGTGATAAATGCCACTGGGCTGTTCACTAAAACGGTGGGTTTATGTGACTTTCACCTCAGTAATAAAAAATATACAGATATAGCTCCTTCAGAATATAAACTGCACGTTTAGCATTGCAAACATTTTATTTAAAAAGGAAAGTTAAGGGGCACCTGGGTGGCTCAGTCGGTTGAGCGACTGCCTTCAGCTCAGGTCATGATCGTGGAGTCCCTGGATCAAGCCCCACATCGGGCTCCCTGCTCCGCGGGGAGTCTGCTTCTCCCTCTGACCCTCCCCCCTCTTGTTCTCTCTCTCTCTTTTTCTCTCTCTCAGATAAATAAATAAAGTCTTTAAAAAAAAAAAAAAAGGAAAGTTAAAAGATAACTCACAGGAGAAAAACTATTTGCAAATACCATATCTAATGAGGGACTCAAGTCCAGAATATATAAAGGACTCTGAATAAACGCTCCTAGCTCAGGAATAAAAAGACAACCCGTTTTGAAAATCGGTGAAGGATCTGAATGGACTGGTTTCTGAAGAACACACACGAATGGCCAACAAGCCTATGAAAAGATGCTCACCACCGCTAATCATCGGGGAAACGCGAGTCAAGCCCACAGCAGGAGCCCAGCTTGCACCCGTGAGGGAGGCTGGAATCAGACACCGGCCACGGGAAGTGCTGGCGGGACCGGGCCCGCCCTGCGTGGCCAGCAGGCACGCGGCCCTGTTCCGGGCAGTCCGGCTCATCCCCACAGACACAGCCACGCCACTCCGTCCGGGAGAAAGGCCGCTTCTGCCCACACACGAGCTTGCCCAGGACTGTTCCCAGCAGCGTTACTCGTAAGAGCGGGAAAATGAGATGACCCAAGTGTCCACCGATGGATGGGCGGGTGCGTCAGCCGAATGTGGTCTGTCCACATGGCAGGAATTACTCCGCAGTAGAGGGGCATGTGGCCGGGACACCTGCCAGCACATGGTGAAGCCGGGACACGTGGTGCTCCGCAGGGGGCGGGCGCCGCAGAGGCCGTGGGGTGGGGGGGCTGTGAGGGGCTCGTCTGGGGAAAATACTCCAAGATCAGGCAGCGGGGACGGCTGTGCAGCCGTGTGGTGGAGCGAAGCCTCCCGCGGGCGGGCTGCATGGTGTGCGAATTCTACCTCCGTGACACCCTGGTGAGTCAAACCAGCCTGGGGCAGCTCAGGCCCATCGAAATACCCGAGAACCCCGAAAACCACAGAAGACTGATACATCTGAGTACATCAAAGTAAACAAGTTTCCACTGCAAAACCCACCACGAGCAAAGTCAAAGGACAACCCAGAAAAACCGTCTCCTACTACCACCTCGAAGGGTTAGATCCCCAAATAGAGCCGAACACGAGAAAGCGAAACAGCCAACTCCGCCCCAGCGAGGGGCCAAGGGCGTGCAGGGTCAGCCACAGACACCAAACCGTGGCACAAGCTGTTCAGTGTCCTCAAGACACAGAAACGCCCCGTGACGGCCCCACAGGGACGCAGCAGAGGAGAAACACGGGGGCCGGTGTGCAGGGATGTGGCAATGGCTCTCACACGGGGTGGGGGGTGTGCGGGGAGGCACAGAAGCCGCTGGGGTGGGAGGCTGCAGTCACTCCCACGTGCGGGGATAGGCTTCCCGGCCCTGAGGGGCACAGGTGCGCCTGCCTGGCGGTCACTGAATCTCCAGGCACCTGGTCCAATAGATCAGGTTCTCCGCAGGAGGGCTTACTCTGTGTTCACCGGGGGGACGGAGGGGGGCACGCTCAGGGCACCTCTGAGGAGACCGAACGGCCAGCCGGGGGCCTAGGGCCCCCACACAGTCACGTGCTCCCTGCACGCACACGGCCTCGGAGCGTCCCGGTGCTCATCGGCAGATGGATAACAAGGTCCCTCCATCAGTGGACGTCATCCCCTCATAAAAAGGAGCGAAGCCCAGACACGCACTAGAACGCAGGTGGCCCCGGACACGTGGCGCTTGGTGAAAGAAGCCAGACACCAAGGCCCCCCAGTGCCCGATCCCTTCCATGGACATGCCCACAGCAGGCACATCTGGGGGGACGCAGAGCAGATGAGCGTCCCCCCGGCTGCATTCGGGACGGCTAGGGGCTCGGCTTTCTTTCTCAGGGGTGAAATGTCCTACAAGGCACCTTGGTGACAGTGGCCTGTGAACGCACCGAGGGCTGCTGAGTGGTGCGTGCAGACTGGCGACCTGGGGCCAAGGGCACAGGACACGTCTCACCCCGCCTGGCCCCCCTCCCACACCCCTGCCCCCACTCCCCACCCATCCCGCTTCACACCCCTGTCCCCATCCCATCCCCATCCCTCCGGCCCCTCTCCCCTGCCCCCACCTCTGCTCTCCCCCCATCTCATCCCTACCCTCACCCCTCTACCCCTCACCCCCACCCCAGGTCAGCACTGGCCCGTCAGGAGCCTGGAGCACCAGGGGTAAAGGGACCCCCGGGGTGTCTCCTCCCCGCCCCCCCCCCCCCCCCCCCCCGCTGGCAGGCCCATACCTCCACTTGGGCCTCCTCCCAGGCATCCAGCCGGACGGACTTCACCTTGCTGACCTGGGGGATGTTCCGGTGGATTCCGGAGCAGCTCAGACAGATGAACACCCCCAGGGTGTAGGAAGCCCAGTCGGGATCTGGAAAGCAAAGGCCAGACGCTCAGGGAGGCTCCGCCCCAGGGAATGAGCATGGCCGGGACTCTCTAGCCTGTCTCCCCAGCTGTGCAAAAGGAGGCTGGCAAGGAGATCCCTGAAGCTCACAGGCTCATGTCTCATGGGCCCGTGTCCCACGCGAGGTCTCTCCTGCCTGCCACAGGTGAGCAGCCCCACCCCTGACATCCCAGCTGCTCCGTGGACACCCAAGTGGACAACCCGTGGCCATGGGAGACGTGCTAGACAATGACATGCGATCGGCGCCACGTGTGTTAGGCATGACAGCGACGCGCTCAGACACACCTTGATGTCTCGCTCACCCGCAAAGCGCAACGGGAACACGTGTGTGCACGCGTGTGTGCAGCAATGTTCAGAGTGCTGACGGCCACGTGACCCCACTGGGGGTGCAGGTCCAGGTGGAAGCACATTCGCAATTTCTCATATTGAACCAGGCAAGTGGTGGAATGTGGCACTTGACAAACTGGGGACTGGTGGCAGCTCCAGTGTTGTTCCTCGTGTTCTGTGCACCCCATCCTAGGAACCAAGTGTGGGGGCTGGGGGCCGAGGGAGGCAAGCACCTTCCACTTCTAAGGAAAGCTTCTACAACCAGTGTGGTTTAAATCCAGACACCAGGAGGCCCAGAGCCCCTCGTCAGACACCGAAGGCCAGACCACAGGCCCACAGCACTGTGCCAGAAGTGTGTTTGCAGGGTGTGTGCACATGTGAGTGGGCAGGTGTGGGTGTGCATGTGTGTGTGAGTGGGCAGGCGAGGGTGTGCACGTGTGTGTCAGTGGGCAGGTGTGGGTGTGCACGTGTGTGTGAGTCAGTGGGCAGGTGTGGG